>NW_025959884.1:212635-242514 GCF_023159225.1 Perognathus longimembris pacificus | reverse complement strand
TCGACCTTGTAAAGATAAGGATTCAGGTCTGTCTGCTGTTTACCTTTGCTCCTGCACGCACTGCCCTTCTCTCCACATTTATGTGTTTGTTTGTTTGTCTATCTAATCTTTTGGGTTTTTATTTCTAATGAGGTCGACCAGTTGTCTATTTATTATTTTTTTTACTACGCATCAAGCTGCGCTGCTTGTCTTTGCTCCTGTGTGCTCGCGCACTCTCGCCTTTTCAACTTATATTTATTTTTGATTTATTTTTTATTTATTTTGTCAATTTAAAAAAACTACGCATCGTGCTGTGCTGTTTGTGTTTGCTTGAGTGCTTTCGCGCGCTCTCGCTTTCTCCACTTTACAATTTTTTTGTTATTATTTATCTATTCCTGAGAGTTTATCTTATTTTTTATTTGTTTATTTAAATGAAGTCGACCAGTTGCCTGCCCTTCCTTCCATTATCCGTCACCGAGACAAACTGAACAAAGTTCTGAGGTCGACCTTGTAAAGATAAGGATTCAGGTCGGTCTGCTGTTTACCTTTGCTCCTGCGCGCACTGCCCTTCTCTCCACATTTATGTGTTTGTTTGTTTGTCTATCTAATCTTTTGGGTTTTTATTTCTAATGAGGTCGACCAGTTGTCTATTTATTATTTTTTTTACTACGCATCAAGCTGCGCTGCTTGTCTTTGCTCCTGTGTGCTCGCGCATTCTCGCCTTTTCCACTTATTTTTATTTTTGATTTATTTTTGATTTATTTTGTCAATTTAAAAAAAAATACGCATCGTGCTGTGCTGTTTGTGTTTGCTTGAGTGCATTGGCGCGCTCTCGCTTTCTCCACTTTACAATTTTTTTGTTATTATTTATCTATTCCTGAGAGTTTATCTTATTTTTTATTTGTTTATTTAAATGAAGTCGACCAGTTGCCTGCCCTTCCTTCCATTATCCGTCACCGAGAAAAACTGAACAAAGTCCTGAGGTCGACCTTTTAAAGATATGGATTCAGGTCTGTCTGCTGTTTACATTTGCTCCAGCGCGCACTGCCGTTCTCTCCACATTTATGTGTTTGTTTGTTTGTCTATCTAATCTTTTGGGTTTTTATTTCTAATGAGGTCGACCAGTTGTCTATTTATTATTTTTTTTTACTACGCATCAAGCTGCGCTGCTTGTCTTTGCTCCTGTGTACTCGCGCACTCTCGCCTTTTCCACTTATTTTTATTTTTGATTTATTTTTGATTTATTTTGTCAATTTTAAAAAAAAATAGGCATCATGCTGTGCTGTTTGTGTTTGCTTGAGTGCTTTCGCGCGCTCTCGCTTTCTCCACTTTACAATTTTTTTGTTATTATTTATCTATACCTGAGTGTTTATCTTATTTTTTTATTTGTTTATTTAAATGAAGTCGACCAGTTGCCTGCCCTTCCTTCCATTATCCGTCACCGAGACAAACTGAACAAAGTTCTGAGGTCGACCTTGTAAAGATAAGGATTCAGGTCTGTCTGCTCTTTACCTTTGCTCCTGCGCGCACTGCCCTTCTCTCCACATTTATGTGTTTGTTTGTTTGTCTATCTAATCTTTTGGGTTTTTATTTCTAATGAGGTCGACCAGTTGTCTATTTATTATTTTTTTTACTACGCATCAAGCTGCGCTGCTTGTCTTTGCTCCTGTGTGCTCGCGCACTCTCGCCTTTTCCACTTGTTTTTATTTTTGATTTATTTTTGATTTATTTTGTCAATTTAAAAAAAAATACGCATCGTGCTATGCTGTTTGTGTTTGCTTGAGTGCATTCGCGCGCTCTCGCTTTCTCCACTTTACAATTTTTTTGTTATTATTTATCTATTCCTGAGTTTATCTTATTTTTTATTTGTTTATTTAAATGAAGTCGACCAGTTGCCTGCCCTTCCTTCCATTATCCGTCACCGAGACAAACTGAACAAAGTTCTGAGGTCGACCTTGTAAAGATAAGGATTCAGGTCTGTCTGCTGTTTACCTTTGCTCCTGCGCGCACTGCCCTTCTCTCCACATTTATGTGTTTGTTTGTTTGTCTATCTAATCTTTTGGGTTTTTATTTCTAATGAGGTCGACCAGTTGTCTATTTATTATTTTTTTTACTACGCATCAAGCTGCGCTGCTTGTCTTTGCTCCTGTGTGCTCGCGCACTCTCGCCTTTTCCACTTGTTTTTATTTTTGATTTATTTTTGATTTATTTTGTCAATTTAAAAAAAAATACGCATCGTGCTATGCTGTTTGTGTTTGCTTGAGTGCATTCGCGCGCTCTCGCTTTCTCCACTTTACAATTTTTTTTGTTATTATTTATCTATTCCTGAGAGTTTATCTTATTTTTTATTTGTTTATTTAAATGAAGTCGACCAGTTGCCTGCCCTTCCTTCCATTATCCGTCACCGAGACAAACTGAACAAAGTTCTGAGGTCGACCTTGTAAAGATAAGGATTCAGGTCTGTCTGCTGTTTACCTTTGCTCCTGCGCGCACTGCCCTTCTCTCCACATTTATGTGTTTGTTTGTTTGTCTATCTAATCTTTTGGGTTTTTATTTCTAATGAGGTCGACCAGTTGTCTATTTATTATTTTTTTACTACGCATCAAGCTGCGCTGCTTGTCTTTCCTCCTGTGTGCTCGCGCATTCTCGCCTTTTCCACTTATTTTTATTTTTGATTTATTTTTGATTTATTTTGTCAATTTAAAAAAAAATACGCATCGTGCTGTGCTGTTTGTGTTTGCTTGAGTGCATTCGCGCGCTCTCGCTTTCTCCACTTTACAATTTTTTTGTTATTATTTATCTATTCCTGAGAGTTTATCTTATTTTTTATTTGTTTATTTAAATGAAGTCGACCAGTTGCCTGCCCTTCCTTCCATTATCCGTCACCGAGACAAACTGAACAAAGTTCTGAGGTCGACCTTGTAAAGATAAGGATTCAGGTCTGTCTGCTGTTTACCTTTGCTCCTGCGCGCACTGCCCTTCTCTCCACATTTATGTGTTTGTTTGTTTGTCTATCTAATCTTTTGGGTTTTTATTTCTAATGAGGTCGACCAGTTGTCTATTTATTATTTTTTTTACTACGCATCAAGCTGCGCTGCTTGTCTTTGCTCCTGTGTGCTCGCGCACTCTCGCCTTTTCAACTTATATATATTTTTGATTTATTTTTTATTTATTTTGTCAATTTAAAAAAACTACGCATCGTGCTGTGCTGTTTGTGTTTGCTTGAGTGCTTTCGCGCGCTCTCGCTTTCTCCACTTTACAATTTTTTTGTTATTATTTATCTATTCCTGAGAGTTTATCTTATTTTTTATTTGTTTATTTAAATGAAGTCGACCAGTTGCCTGCCCTTCCTTCCATTATCCGTCACCGAGACAAACTGAACAAAGTTCTGAGGTCGACCTTGTAAAGATAAGGATTCAGGTCTGTCTGCTGTTTACCTTTGCTCCTGCGCGCACTGCCCTTCTCTCCACATTTATGTGTTTGTTTGTTTGTCTATCTAATCTTTTGGGTTTTTATTTCTAATGAGGTCGACCAGTTGTCTATTTATTATTTTTTTTACTACGCATCAAGCTGCGCTGCTTGTCTTTGCTCCTGTGTGCTCGCGCATTCTCGCCTTTTCCACTTATTTTTATTTTTGATTTATTTTTGATTTATTTTGTCAATTAAAAAAAAAATACGCATCGTGCTGTGCTGTTTGTGTTTGCTTGAGTGCATTGGCGCGCTCTCGCTTTCTCCACTTTACAATTTTTTGTTATTATTTATCTATTCCTGAGAGTTTATCTTATTTTTTATTTGTTTATTTAAATGAAGTCGACCAGTTGCCTGCCCTTCCTTCCATTATCCGTCACCGAGAAAAAATGAACAAAGTCCTGAGGTCGACCTTTTAAAGATAAGGATTCAGGTCTGTCTGCTGTTTACATTTGCTCCAGCGCGCACTGCCCTTCTCTCCACATTTATGTGTTTGTTTGTTTGTCTATCTAATCTTTTGGGTTTTTTATTTCTAATGAGGTCGACCAGTTGTCTATTTATTATTTTTTTTTACTACGGATCAAGCTGCGCTGCTTGTCTTTGCTCCTGTGTACTCGCGCACTCTCGCCTTTTCCACTTATTTTTATTTTTGATTTATTTTTGATTTATTTTGTCAATTTTAAAAAAAAATAGGCATCATGCTGTGCTGTTTGTGTTTGCTTGAGTGCTTTCGCGCGCTCTCGCTTTCTCCACTTTACAATTTTTTTGTTATTATTTATCTATTCCTGAGAGTTTATCTTATTTTTTTATTTGTTTATTTAAATGAAGTCGACCAGTTGCCTGCCCTTCCTTCCATTATCCGTCACCGAGACCAACTGAACAAAGTTCTGAGGTCGACCTTGTAAAGATAAGGATTCAGGTCTGTCTGCTCTTTACCTTTGCTCCTGCGCGCACTGCCCTTCTCTCCACATTTATGTGTTTGTTTGTTTGTCTATCTAATCTTTTGGGTTTTTATTTCTAATGAGGTCGACCAGTTGTCTATTTATTATTTTTTTTACTACGCATCAAGCTGCGCTGCTTGTCTTTGCTCCTGTGTGCTCGCGCACTCTCGCCTTTTCCACTTATTTTTATTTTTGATTTATTTTTTATTTATTTTGTCAATTTAAAAAAAAATACGCATCGTGCTGTGCTGTTTGTGTTTGCTTGAGTGCATTCGCGCGCTCTCGCTTTCTCCACTTTACAATTTTTTTGTTATTATTTATCTATTCCTGAGAGTTTATCTTATTTTTTATTTGTTTATTTAAATGAAGTCGACCAGTTGCCTTCCCTTCCTTCCATTATCCGTCACCGAGACAAACTGAACAAAGTTCTGAGGTCGACCTTGTAAAGATAAGGATTCAGGTCTGTCTGCTGTTTACCTTTGCTCCTGCGCGCACTGCTCTTCTCTCCACATTTATGTGTTTGTTTGTTTGTCTATCTAATCTTTTGGGTTTTTATTTCTAATGAGGTAGACCAGTTGTCTATTTATTATTATTTTTACTACGCATCAAGCTGCGCTGCTTGTCTTTGCTCCTGTGTGCTCGCGCACTCTCGCCTTTTCAACTTATATTTATTTTTGATTTATTTTTGATTTATTTTGTCAATTAAAAAAACTACGCATCGTGCTGTGCTGTTTGTTCTTGCTTGAGTGCTTTCGCGCGCTCTCGCTTTCTCCACTTTACAATTTTTTGTTATTATTTATCTATTCCTGAGAGTTTATCTTATTTTTTATTTGTTTATTTAAATGAAGTCGACCAGTTGCCTGCCCTTCCTTCCATTATCCGTCACCGAGACAAACTGAACAAAGTTCTGAGGTCGACCTTGTAAAGATAAGGATTCAGGTCTGTCTGCTGTTTACCTTTGCTCCTGCGCGCACTGCCCTTCTCTCCACATTTATGTGTTTGTTTGTTTGTCTATCTAATCTTTTGGGTTTTTATTTCTAATGAGGTCGACCAGTTGTCTATTTATTATTATTTTTACTACGCATCAAGCTGCGCTGCTTGTCTTTGCTCCTGTGTGCTCGCGCACTCTCGCCTTTTCCACTTGTTTTTATTTTTGATTTATTTTTGATTTATTTTGTCAATTTAAAAAAAAATACGCATCGTGCTATGCTGTTTGTGTTTGCTTGAGTGCATTCGCGCGCTCTCGCTTTCTCCACTTTACAATTTTTTTGTTATTATTTATCTATTCCTGAGAGTTTATCTTATTTTTTATTTGTTTATTTAAATGAAGTCGACCAGTTGCCTGCCCTTCCTTCCATTATCCGTCACCGAGACAAACTGAACAAAGTTCTGAGGTCGACCTTGTAAAGATAAGGATTCAGGTCTGTCTGCTGTTTACCTTTGCTCCTGCGCGCACTGCCCTTCTCTCCACATTTATGTGTTTGTTTGTTTGTCTATCTAATCTTTTGGGTTTTTATTTCTAATGAGGTCGACCAGTTGTCTATTTATTATTTTTTTACTACGCATCAAGCTGCGCTGCTTGTCTTTGCTCCTGTGTGCTCGCGCATTCTCGCCTTTTCCACTTATTTTTATTTTTGATTTATTTTTGATTTGTTTTGTCAATTTAAAAAAAAATACGCATCGTGCTGTGCTGTTTGTGTTTGCTTGAGTGCATTCGCGCGCTCTCGCTTTCTCCACTTTACAATTTTTTTGTTATTATTTATCTATTCCTGAGAGTTTATCTTATTTTTTATTTGTTTATTTAAATGAAGTCGACCAGTTGCCTGCCCTTCCTTCCATTATCCGTCACCGAGAAAAACTGAACAAAGTCCTGAGGTCGACCTTTTAAAGATAAGGATTCAGGTCTGTCTGCTGTTTACATTTGCTCCAGCGCGCACTGCCCTTCTCTCCACATTTATGTGTTTGTTTGTTTGTCTATCTAATCTTTGGGTTTTTATTTCTAATGAGGTCGACCAGTTGTCTATTTATTATTTTTTTTACTACGCATCAAGCTGCGCTGCTTGTCTTTGCTCCTGTGTACTCGCGCACTCTCGCCTTTTCCACTTATTTTTATTTTTGATTTATTTTTGATTTATTTTGTCATTTTAAAAAAAAATAGGCATCATGCTGTGCTGTTTGTGTTTGCTTGAGTGCTTTCGCGCGCTCTCGCTTTCTCCACTTTACAATTTTTTTTGTTATTATTTATCTATTCCTGAGAGTTTATCTTATTTTTTTATTTGTTTATTTAAATGAAGTCGACCAGTTGCCTGCCCTTCCTTCCATTATCCGTCACCGAGACAAACTGAACAAAGTTCTGAGGTCGACCTTGTAAAGATAAGGATTCAGGTCTGTCTGCTCTTTACCTTTGCTCCTGCGCGCACTGCCCTTCTCTCCACATTTATGTGTTTGTTTGTTTGTCTATCTAATCTTTTGGGTTTTTATTTCTAATGAGGTCGACCAGTTGTCTATTTATATTTTTTTTACTACGCATCAAGCTGCGCTGCTTGTCTTTGCTCCTGTGTGCTCGCGCACTCTCGCCTTTTCCACTTATTTTTATTTTTGATTTATTTTTTATTTATTTTGTCAATTTAAAAAAAAATACGCATCGTGCTGTGCTGTTTGTGTTTGCTTGAGTGCATTCGCGCGCTCTCGCTTTCTCCACTTTACAATTTTTTTGTTATTATTTATCTATTCCTGAGAGTTTATCTTATTTTTTATTTGTTTATTTAAATGAAGTCGACCAGTTGCCTTCCCTTCCTTCCATTATCCGTCACCGAGACAAACTGAACAAAGTTCTGAGGTCGACCTTGTAAAGATAAGGATTCAGGTCTGTCTGCTGTTTACCTTTGCTCCTGCGCGCACTGCCCTTCTCTCCACATTTATGTGTTTGTTTGTTTGTCTATCTAATCTTTTGGGTTTTTATTTCTAATGAGGTCGACCAGTTGTCTATTTATTATTATTTTTACTACGCATCAAGCTGCGCTGCTTGTCTTTGCTCCTGTGTGCTCGCGCACTCTCGCCTTTTCCACTTGTTTTTATTTTGATTTATTTTTGATTTATTTTGTCAATTTAAAAAAAAATACGCATCGTGCTATGCTGTTTGTGTTTGCTTGAGTGCATTCGCGCGCTCTCGCTTTCTCCACTTTACAACTTTTTTGTTATTATTTATCTATTCCTGAGAGTTTATCTTATTTTTTATTTGTTTATTTAAATGAAGTCGACCAGTTGCCTGCCCTTCCTTCCATTATCCGTCACCGAGACAAACTGAACAAAGTTCTGAGGTCGACCTTGTAAAGATAAGGATTCAGGTCTGTCTGCTGTTTACCTTTGCTCCTGCGCGCACTGCCCTTCTCTCCACATTTATGTGTTTGTTTGTTTGTCTATCTAATCTTTTGGGTTTTTATTTCTAATGAGGTCGACCAGTTGTCTATTTATTATTTTTTTTACTACGCATCAAGCTGCGCTGCTTGTCTTTGCTCCTGTGTGCTCGCGCATTCTCGCCTTTTCCACTTATTTTTATTTTTGATTTATTTTTGATTTATTTTGTCAATTTAAAAAAAAAATACGCATCGTGCTGTGCTGTTTGTGTTTGCTTGAGTGCATTCGCGCGCTCTCGCTTTCTCCACTTTACAATTTTTTTGTTATTATTTATCTATTCCTGAGAGTTTATCTTATTTTTTATTTGTTTATTTAAATGAAGTCGACCAGTTGCCTGCCCTTCCTTCCATTATCCGTCACCGAGAAAAACTGAACAAAGTCCTGAGGTCGACCTTTTAAAGATAAGGATTCAGGTCTGTCTGCTGTTTACATTTGCTCCAGCGCGCACTGCCCTTCTCTCCACATTTATGTGTTTGTTTGTTTGTCTATCTAATCTTTTGGGTTTTTATTTCTAATGAGGTCGACCAGTTGTCTATTTATTATTTTTTTTTACTACGCATCAAGCTGCGCTGCTTGTCTTTGCTCCTGTGTACTCGCGCACTCTCGCCTTTTCCACTTATTTTTATTTTTGATTTATTTTTGATTTATTTTGTCAATTTTAAAAAAAAATAGGCATCATGCTGTGCTGTTTGTGTTTGCTTGAGTGCTTTCGCGCGCTCTCGCTTTCTCCACTTTACAATTTTTTTGTTATTATTTATCTATTCCTGAGAGTTTATCTTATTTTTTTATTTGTTTATTTAAATGAAGTCGACCAGTTGCCTGCCCTTCCTTCCATTATCCGTCACCGAGACAAACTGAACAAAGTTCTGAGGTCGACCTTGTAAAGATAAGGATTCAGGTCTGTCTGCTCTTTACCTTTGCTCCTGCGCGCACTGCCCTTCTCTCCACATTTATGTGTTTGTTTGTTTGTCTATCTAATCTTTTGGGTTTTTATTTCTAATGAGGTCGACCAGTTGTCTATTTATTATTTTTTTTACTACGCATCAAGCTGCGCTGCTTGTCTTTGCTCCTGTGTGCTCGCGCACTCTCGCCTTTTCCACTTATTTTTATTTTTGATTTATTTTTTATTTATTTTGTCAATTTAAAAAAAAATACGCATCGTGCTGTGCTGTTTGTGTTTGCTTGAGTGCATTCGCGCGCTCTCGCTTTCTCCACTTTACAATTTTTTTGTTATTATTTATCTATTCCTGAGAGTTTATCTTATTTTTTATTTGTTTATTTAAATGAAGTCGACCAGTTGCCTTCCCTTCCTTCCATTATCCGTCACCGAGACAAACTGAACAAAGTTCTGAGGTCGACCTTGTAAAGATAAGGATTCAGGTCTGTCTGCTGTTTACCTTTGCTCCTGCGCGCACTGCCCTTCTCTCCACATTTATGTGTTTGTTTGTTTGTCTATCTAATCTTTTGGGTTTTTATTTCTAATGAGGTCGACCAGTTGTCTATTTATTATTATTTTTACTACGCATCAAGCTGCGCTGCTTGTCTTTGCTCCTGTGTGCTCGCGCACTCTCGCCTTTTCCACTTGTTTTTATTTTTGATTTATTTTTGATTTATTTTGTCAATTAAAAAAAAAATACGCATCGTGCTATGCTGTTTGTGTTTGCTTGAGTGCATTCGCGCGCTCTCGCTTTCTCCACTTTACAATTTTTTTGTTATTATTTATCTATTCCTGAGAGTTTATCTTATTTTTTATTTGTTTATTTAAATGAAGTCGACCAGTTGCTGCCCTTCCTTCCATTATCCGTCACCGAGACAAACTGAACAAAGTTCTGAGGTCGACCTTGTAAAGATAAGGATTCAGGTCTGTCTGCTGTTTACCTTTGCTCCTGCGCGCACTGCCCTTCTCTCCACATTTATGTTTTTGTTTGTTTGTCTATCTAATCTTTTGGGTTTTTATTTCTAATGAGGTCGACCAGTTGTCTATTTATTATTTTTTTTACTACGCATCAAGCTGCGCTGCTTGTCTTTGCTCCTATGTGCTCGCGCATTCTCGCCTTTTCCACTTATTTTTATTTTTGATTATTTTTGATTTATTTTGTCAATTTAAAAAAAAAATACGCATCGTGCTGTGCTGTTTGTGTTTGCTTGAGTGCATTCGCGCGCTCTCGCTTTCTCCACTTTACAATTTTTTTGTTATTATTTATCTATTCCTGAGAGTTTATCTTATTTTTTATTTGTTTATTTAAATGAAGTCGACCAGTTGCCTGCCCTTCCTTCCATTATCCGTCACCGAGAAAAACTGAACAAAGTCCTGAGGTCGACCTTGTAAAGATAAGGATTCAGGTCTGTCTGCTGTTTACATTTGCTCCAGCGCGCACTGCCCTTCTCTCCACATTTATGTGTTTGTTTGTTTGTCTATCTAATCTTTTGGGTTTTTATTTCTAATGAGGTCGACCAGTTGTCTATTTATTATTTTTTTTACTATGCATCAAGCTGCGCTGCTTGTCTTTGCTCCTGTGTGCTCGCGCACTCTCGCCTTTTTTTTTCCACTTATTTTTATTTTTGATTTATTTTTTATTTATTTTGTCAATTTAAAAAAAATACGCATCGTGCTGTGCTGTTTGTGTTTGCTTGAGTGCATTCGCGCGCTCTCGCTTTCTCCACTTTACAATTTTTTTGTTATTATTTATCTATTCCTGAGAGTTTATCTTATTTTTTATTTGTTTATTTAAATGAAGTCGACCAGTTGCCTTCCCTTCCTTCCATTATCCGTCACCGAGACAAACTGAACAAAGTTCTGAGGTCGACCTTGTAAAGATAAGGATTCAGGTCTGTCTGCTGTTTACCTTTGCTCCTGCGCGCACTGCTCTTCTCTCCACATTTATGTGTTTGTTTGTTTGTCTATCTAATCTTTTGGGTTTTTATTTCTAATGAGGTCGACCAGTTGTCTATTTATTATTTTTTTTACTACGCATCAAGCTGCGCTGCTTGTCTTTGCTCCTGTGTGCTCGCGCACTCTCGCCTTTTCAACTTATATTTATTTTTGATTTATTTTTGATTTATTTTGTCAATTTAAAAAAACTACGCATCGTGCTGTGCTGTTTGTTTTTGCTTGAGTGCTTTCGCGCGCTCTCGCTTTCTCCACTTTACAATTTTTTTGTTATTATTTATCTATTGCTGAGAGTTTATCTTATTTTTTATTTGTTTATTTAAATGAAGTCGACCAGTTGCCTGCCCTTCCTTCCATTATCCGTCACCGAGACAAACTGAACAAAGTTCTGAGGTCGACCTTGTAAAGATAAGGATTCAGGTCTGTCTGCTGTTTACCTTTGCTCCTGCGCGCACTGCCCTTCTCTCCACATTTATGTGTTTGTTTGTTTGTCTATCTAATCTTTTGGGTTTTTATTTCTAATGAGGTCGACCAGTTGTCTATTTATTATTTTTTTACTACGCATCAAGCTGCGCTGCTTGTCTTTGCTCCTGTGTGCTCGCGATTTCGCCTTTTCCACTTATTTTTATTTTTGATTTATTTTTGATTTATTTTGTCAATTTAAAAAAAAAATACGCATCGTGCTGTGCTGTTTGTGTTTGCTTGAGTGCATTCGCGCGCTCTCGCTTTCTCCACTTTACAATTTTTTTGTTATTATTTATCTATTCCTGAGAGTTTATCTTATTTTTTATTTGTTATTTAATGAAGTCGACCAGTTGCCTGCCCTTCCTTCCATTATCCGTCACCGAGAAAAACTGAACAAAGTCCTGAGGTCGACCTTTTAAAGATAAGGATTCAGGTCTGTCTGCTGTTTACATTTGCTCCAGCGCGCACTGCCCTTCTCTCCACATTTATGTGTTTGTTTGTTTGTCTATCTAATCTTTTGGGTTTTTATTTCTAATGAGGTCGACCAGTTGTCTATTTATTATTTTTTTTTACTACGCATCAAGCTGCGCTGCTTGTCTTTGCTCCTGTGTACTCGCGCACTCTCGCCTTTTCCACTTATTTTTATTTTTGATTTATTTTTGATTTATTTTGTCAATTTTAAAAAAAAATAGGCATCATGCTGTGCTGTTTGTGTTTGCTTGAGTGCTTTCGCGCGCTCTCGCTTTCTCCACTTTACAATTTTTTTGTTATTATTTATCTATTCCTGAGAGTTTATCTTATTTTTTTATTTGTTTATTTAAATGAAGTCGACCAGTTGCCTGCCCTTCCTTCCATTATCCGTCACCGAGACAAACTGAACAAAGTTCTGAGGTCGACCTTGTAAAGATAAGGATTCAGGTCTGTCTGCTCTTTACCTTTGCTCCTGCGCGCACTGCCCTTCTCTCCACATTTATGTGTTTGTTTGTTTGTCTATCTAATCTTTTGGGTTTTTATTTCTAATGAGGTCGACCAGTTGTCTATTTATTATTTTTTTTACTACGCATCAAGCTGCGCTGCTTGTCTTTGCTCCTGTGTGCTCGCGCACTCTCGCCTTTTCCACTTGTTTTTATTTTTGATTTATTTTTGATTTATTTTGTCAATTTTAAAAAAAATACGCATCGTGCTATGCTGTTTGTGTTTGCTTGAGTGCATTCGCGCGCTCTCGCTTTCTCCACTTTACAATTTTTTTGTTATTATTTATCTATTCCTGAGAGTTTATCTTATTTTTTATTTGTTTATTTAAATGAAGTCGACCAGTTGCCTGCCCTTCCTTCCATTATCCGTCACCGAGACAAACTGAACAAAGTTCTGAGGTCGACCTTGTAAAGATAAGGATTCAGGTCTGTCTGCTGTTTACCTTTGCTCCTGCGCGCACTGCCCTTCTCTCCACATTTATGTGTTTGTTTGTTTGTCTATCTAATCTTTTGGGTTTTTATTTCTAATGAGGTCGACCAGTTGTCTATTTATTATTATTTTTACTACGCATCAAGCTGCGCTGCTTGTCTTTGCTCCTGTGTGCTCGCGCACTCGCCTTTTCCACTTATTTTTATTTTTGATTTATTTTTGATATATTTTGTCAATTTAAAAAAAAATACGCATCGTGCTGTGCTGTTTGTGTTTGCTTGAGTGCATTCGCGCGTTTTCGCTTTCTCCACTTTACAATTTTTTTGTTATTATTTATCTATTCCTGAGAGTTTATCTTATTTTTTATTTGTTTATTTAAATGAAGTCGACCAGTTGCCTGCCCTTCCTTCCATTATCCGTCACCGAGAAAAACTGAACAAAGTCCTGAGGTCGACCTTGTAAAGATAAGGATTCAGGTCTGTCTGCTGTTTACATTTGCTCCAGCCCGCACTGCCCTTCTCTCCACATTTATGTGTTTGTTTGTTTGTCTATCTAATCTTTTGGGTTTTTATTTCTAATGAGGTCGACCAGTTGTCTATTTATTATTTTTTTTACTACGCATCAAGCTGCGCTGCTTGTCTTTGCTCCTATGTACTCGCGCACTCTCGCCTTTTCCACTTATTTTTATTTTTGATTTATTTTTGATTTATATTGTCAATTTTGAAAAAAAAATACGCATCGTCCTGTGCTGTTTGTGTTTGCTTGAGTGCATTCGCGCGCTCTCGCTTTCTCCACTTTAGAATTTTTTTGTTATTATTTATCTATTCCTGAGAGTTTATCTTATTTTTTATTTGTTTATTTAAATGAAGTCGACCAGTTGCCTGCCCTTCCTTCCATTATCCGTCACCGAGACAAACTGAACAAAGTTCTGAGGTCGACCTTGTAAAGATAAGGATTCAGGTCTGTCTGCTGTTTACCTTTGCTCCTGCACGCACTGCCCTTCTCTCCACATTTATGTGTTTGTTTGTTTGTCTATCTAATCTTTTGGGTTTTTATTTCTAATGAGGTCGACCAGTTGTCTATTTATTATTTTTTTTACTACGCTTCAAGCTGCGCTGCTTGTCTTTGCTCCTGTGTGCTCGCGCACTCTCGCCTTTTCCACTTATTTTTATTTTTGATTTATTTTTTGATTTATTTTGTCAATTTAAAAAAAAATACGCATCGTGCTGTGCTGTTTGTGTTTGCTTGAGTGCATTCGCGCGCTCTCGCTTTGTCCACTTTACAATTTTTTTGTTATTATTATCTATTCCTGAGAGTTTATCTTATTTTTTATTTGTTTATTTAAATGAAGTCGACCAGTTGCCTGCCCTTCCTTCCATTATCCGTCACCGAGACAAACTGAACAAAGTTCTGAGGTCGACCTTGTAAAGATAAGGATTCAGGTCTGTCTGCTGTTTACCTTTGCTCCTGCGCGCACTGCCCTTCTCTCCACACTTATGTGTTTGTTTGTTTGTCTATCTAATCTTTTGGGTTTTTATTTCTAATGAGGTCGACCAGTTGTCTATTTATTATTTTTTTTACTACGCATCAAGCTGCGCTGCTTGTCTTTGCTCCTGTGTGCTCGCGCACTCTCGCCTTTTCAACTTATATTTATTTTTGATTTATTTTTTATTTATTTTGTCAATTTAAAAAAACTACGCATCGTGCTGTGCTGTTTGTGTTTGCTTGAGTGCTTTCGCGCGCTCTCGCTTTCTCCACTTTACAATTTTTTTGTTATTATTTATCTATTCCTGAGAGTTTATCTTATTTTTTATTTGTTTATTTAAATGAAGTCGACCAGTTGCCTGCCCTTCCTTCCATTATCCGTCACCGAGACAAACTGAACAAAGTTCTGAGGTCGACCTTGTAAAGATAAGGATTCAGGTCTGTCTGCTGTTTACCTTTGCTCCTGCGCGCACTGCCCTTCTCTCCACATTTATGTGTTTGTTTGTTTGTCTATCTAATCTTTTGGGTTTTTATTTCTAATGAGGTCGACCAGTTGTCTATTTATTATTTTTTTTACTACGCATCAAGCTGCGCTGCTTGTCTTTGCTCCTGTGTGCTCGCGCACTCGCCTTTTCCACTTATTTTTATTTTTGATTTATTTTTGATTTATTTTGTCAATTTAAAAAAAAAATACGCATCGTGCTGTGCTGTTTGTGTTTGCTTGAGTGCATTCGCGCGCTCTCGCTTTCTCCACTTTACAATTTTTTTGTTATTATTTATCTATTCCTGAGAGTTTATCTTATTTTTTATTTGTTTATTTAAATGAAGTCGACCAGTTGCCTGCCCTTCCTTCCATTATCCGTCACCGAGAAAAACTGAACAAAGTCCTGAGGTCGACCTTGTAAAGATAAGGATTCAGGTCTGTCTGCTGTTTACATTTGCTCCAGCGCGCACTGCCCTTCTCTCCACATTTATGTGTTTGTTTGTTTGTCTATCTAATCTTTTGGGTTTTTATTTCTAATGAGGTCGACCAGTTGTCTATTTATTATTTTTTTTACTAGCATCATGCTGCGCTGCTTGTCTTTGCTCCTGTGTACTCGCGCACTCTCACCTTTTCCACTTATTTTTATTTTTGATTTATTTTTGATTTATTTTGTCAATTTTAAAAAAAAATACGCATCATGCTGTGCTGTTTGTGTTTGCTTGAGTGCTTTCGCGCGCTCTCGCTTTCTCCACTTTACAATTTTTTTGTTATTATTTATCTATTCCTGAGAGTTTATCTTATTTTTTTATTTGTTTATTTAAATGAAGTCGACCTGTTGCCTGCCCTTCCTTCCATTATCCGTCACCGAGACAAACTGAACAAAGTTCTGAGGTCGACCTTGTAAAGATAAGGATTCAGGTCTGTCTGCTCTTTACCTTTGCTCCTGCGCGCACTGCCCTTCTCTCCACATTTATGTGTTTGTTTGTTTGTCTATCTAATCTTTTGGGTTTTTATTTCTAATGAGGTCGACCAGTTGTCTATTTATTATTTTTTTTACTACGCATCAAGCTGCGCTGCTTGTCTTTGCTCCTGTGTACTCGCGCACTCTCGCCTTTTCCACTTATTTTTATTTTTGATTTATTTTTGATTTATATTGTCAATTTTAAAAAAAAATACGCATCGTCCTGTGCTGTTTGTGTTTGCTTGAGTGCATTCGCGCGCTCTCGCTTTCTCCACTTTAGAATTTTTTTGTTATTATTTATCTATTCCTGAGAGTTTATCTTATTTTTTATTTGTTTATTTAAATGAAGTCGACCAGTTGCCTGCCCTTCCTTCCATTATCCGTCACCGAGACAAACTGAACAAAGTTCTGAGGTCGACCTTGTAAAGATAAGGATTCAGGTCTGTCTGCTGTTTACCTTTGCTCCTGCACGCACTGCCCTTCTCTCCACATTTATGTATTTGTTTGTTTGTCTATCTAATCTTTTGGGTTTTTATTTCTAATGAGGTCGACCAGTTGTCTATTTATTATTTTTTTTACTACGCATCAAGCTGCGCTGCTTGTCTTTGCTCCTGTGTGCTCGCGCACTCTCGCCTTTTCCACTTATTTTTATTTTTGATTTATTTTTGATTTATTTTGTCAATTTAAAAAAAAATACGCATCGTGCTGTGCTGTTTGTGTTTGCTTGAGTGCATTCGCGCGCTCTCGCTTTCTCCACTTTACAATTTTTTTGTTATTATTTATCTATTCCTGAGAGTTTATCTTATTTTTTATTTGTTTATTTAAATGAAGTCGACCAGTTGCCTGCCCTTCCTTCCATTATCCGTCACCGAGACAAACTGAACAAAGTTCTGAGGTCGACCTTGTAAAGATAAGGATTCAGGTCTGTCTGCTGTTTACCTTTGCTCCTGCGCGCACTGCCCTTCTCTCCACACTTATGTGTTTGTTTGTTTGTCTATCTAATCTTTTGGGTTTTTATTTCTAATGAGGTCGACCAGTTGTCTATTTATTATTTTTTTTACTACGCATCATGCTGCGCTGCTTGTCTTTGCTCCTGTGTACTCGCGCACTCTCGCCTTTTCCACTTATTTTTATTTTTGATTTATTTTGTCAATTTTAAAAAAAAATACGCATCATGCTGTGCTGTTTGTGTTTGCTTGAGTGCTTTCGCGCGCTCTCGCTTTCTCCACTTTACAATTTTTTTGTTATTATTTATCTATTCCTGAGAGTTTATCTTATTTTTATTTGTTTATTTAAATGAAGTCGACCTGTTGCCTGCCCTTCCTTCCATTATCCGTCACCGAGACAAACTGAACAAAGTTCTGAGGTCGACCTTGTAAAGATAAGGATTCAGGTCTGTCTGCTCTTTACCTTTGCTCCTGCGCGCACTGCCCTTCTCTCCACATTTATGTGTTTGTTTGTTTGTCTATCTAATCTTTTGGGTTTTTATTTCTAATGAGGTCGACCAGTTGTCTATTTATTATTTTTTTTACTACGCATCAAGCTGCGCTGCTTGTCTTTGCTCCTGTGTGCTCGCGCACTCTCGCCTTTTCCACTTATTTTTATTTTTGATTTATTTTTGATTTATTTTGTCAATTAAAAAAAAATACGCATCGTGCTGTGCTGTTTGTGTTTGCTTGAGTGCATTCGCGCGCTCTCGCTTTCTCCACTTTACAATTTTTTTGTTATTATTTATCTATTCCTGAGAGTTTATCTTATTTTTTATTTGTTTATTTAAATGAAGTCGACCAGTTGCCTGCCCTTCCTTCCATTATCCGTCACCGAGAAAAACTGAACAAAGTCCTGAGGTCGACCTTGTAAAGATAAGGATTCAGGTCTGTCTGCTGTTTACATTTGCTCCAGCCCGCACTGCCCTTCTCTCCACATTTATGTGTTTGTTTGTTTGTCTATCTAATCTTTTGGGTTTTTATTTCTAATGAGGTCGACCAGTTGTCTATTTATATTTTTTTTACTACGCATCAAGCTGCGCTGCTTGTCTTTGCTCCTGTGTACTCGCGCACTCTCGCCTTTTCCACTTATTTTTATTTTTGATTTATTTTTGATTTATATTGTCAATTTTAAAAAAAAAATACGCATCGTCCTGTGCTGTTTGTGTTTGCTTGAGTGCATTCGCGCGCTCTCGCTTTCTCCACTTTAGAATTTTTTTGTTATTATTTATCTATTCCTGAGAGTTTATCTTATTTTTTATTTGTTTATTTAAATGAAGTCGACCAGTTGCCTGCCCTCCTTCCATTATCCGTCACCGAGACAAACTGAACAAAGTTCTGAGGTCGACCTTGTAAAGATAAGGATTCAGGTCTGTCTGCTGTTTACCTTTGCTCCTGCACGCACTGCCCTTCTCTCCACATTTATGTATTTGTTTGTTTGTCTATCTAATCTTTTGGGTTTTTATTTCTAATGAGGTCGACCAGTTGTCTATTTATTATTTTTTTTACTACGCATCAAGCTGCGCTGCTTGTCTTTGCTCCTGTGTGCTCGCGCACTCTCGCCTTTTCCACTTATTTTTATTTTTGATTTATTTTTGATTTATTTTGTCAATTTAAAAAAAAATACGCATCGTGCTGTGCTGTTTGTGTTTGCTTGAGTGCATTCGCGCGCTCTCGCTTTCTCCACTTTACAATTTTTTTGTTATTATTTATCTATTCCTGAGAGTTTATCTTATTTTTTATTTGTTTATTTAAATGAAGTCGACCAGTTGCCTGCCCTTCCTTCCATTATCCGTCACCGAGACAAACTGAACAAAGTTCTGAGGTCGACCTTGTAAAGATAAGGATTCAGGTCTGTCTGCTGTTTACCTTTGCTCCTGCGCGCACTGCCCTTCTCTCCACACTTATGTGTTTGTTTGTTTGTCTATCTAATCTTTTGGGTTTTTATTTCTAATGAGGTCGACCAGTTGTCTATTTATTATTTTTTTTACTACGCATCATGCTGCGCTGCTTGTCTTTGCTCCTGTGTACTCGCGCACTCTCGCCTTTTCCACTTATTTTTATTTTTGATTTATTTTTGATTTATTTTGTCAATTTTAAAAAAAAATACGCATCATGCTGTGCTGTTTGTGTTTGCTTGAGTGCTTTCGCGCGCTCTCGCTTTCCTCCACTTTACAATTTTTTTGTTATTATTTATCTATTCCTGAGAGTTTATCTTATTTTTTTTATTTGTTTATTTAAATGAAGTCGACCTGTTGCCTGCCCTTCCTTCCATTATCCGTCACCGAGACAAACTGAACAAAGTTCTGAGGTCGACCTTGTAAAGATAAGGATTCAGGTCTGTCTGCTCTTTACCTTTGCTCCTGCGCGCACTGCCCTTCTCTCCACATTTATGTGTTTGTTTGTTTGTCTATCTAATCTTTTGGGTTTTTATTTCTAATGAGGTCGACCAGTTGTCTATTTATTATTTTTTTTACTACGCATCAAGCTGCGCTGCTTGTCTTTGCTCCTGTGTGCTCGCGCACTCTCGCCTTTTCCACTTATTTTTATTTTTGATTTATTTTTGATTTATTTTGTCAATTAAAAAAAATACGCATCGTGCTGTGCTGTTTGTGTTTGCTTGAGTGCATTCGCGCGCTCTCGCTTTCTCCACTTTAGAATTTTTTTGTTATTATTTAACTATTCCTGAGAGTATATCTTATTTTTTATTTGTTTATTTAAATGAAGTCGACCAGTTGCCTGCCCTTCCTTCCATTATCCGTCACCGAGAAAAACTGAACAAAGTCCTGAGGTCGACCTTGTAAAGATAAGGATTCAGGTCTGTCTGCTGTTTACATTTGCTCCAGCCCGCACTGCCCTTCTCTCCACATTTATGTGTTTGTTTGTTTGTCTATCTAATCTTTTGGGTTTTTATTTCTAATGAGGTCGACCAGTTGTCTATTTATTATTTTTTTTACTACGCATCAAGCTGCGCTGCTTGTCTTTGCTCCTGTGTACTCGCGCACTCTCGCCTTTTCCACTTATTTTTATTTTTGATTTATTTTTGATTTATATTGTCAATTTTAAAAAAAAAATACGCATCGTCCTGTGCTGTTTGTGTTTGCTTGAGTGCATTCGCGCGCTCTCGCTTTCTCCACGTTAGAATTTTTTTGTTATTATTTATCTATTCCTGAGAGTTTATCTTATTTTTTATTTGTTTATTTAAATGAAGTCGACCAGTTGCCTGCCCTTCCTTCCATTATCCGTCACCGAGACAAACTGAACAAAGTTCTGAGGTCGACCTTGTAAAGATAAGGATTCAGGTCTGTCTGCTGTTTACCTTTGCTCCTGCACGCACTGCCCTTCTCTCCACATTTATGTGTTTGTTTGTTTGTCTATCTAATCTTTTGGGTTTTTATTTCTAATGAGGTCGACCAGTTGTCTATTTATTATTTTTTTTACTACGCATCAAGCTGCGCTGCTTGTCTTTGCTCCTGTGTGCTCGCGCACTCTCGCCTTTTCCACTTATTTTTATTTTTGATTTATTTTTGATTTATTTTGTCAATTTAAAAAAAAATACGCATCGTGCTGTGCTGTTTGTGTTTGCTTGAGTGCATTCGCGCGCTCTCGCTTTGTCCACTTTACAATTTTTTTGTTATTATTATCTATTCCTGAGAGTTTATCTTATTTTTTATTTGTTTATTTAAATGAAGTCGACCAGTTGCCTGCCCTTCCTTCCATTATCCGTCACCGAGACAAACTGAACAAAGTTCTGAGGTCGACCTTGTAAAGATAAGGATTCAGGTCTGTCTGCTGTTTACCTTTGCTCCTGCGCGCACTGCCCTTCTCTCCACACTTATGTGTTTGTTTGTTTGTCTATCTAATCTTTTGGGTTTTTATTTCTAATGAGGTCGACCAGTTGTCTATTTATTATTTTTTTACTACGCATCAAGCTGCGCTGCTTGTCTTTGCTCCTGTGTGCTCGCGCATTCTCGCCTTTTCCACTTATTTTTATTTTGATTTATTTTTGATTTATTTTGTCAATTTAAAAAAAAATACGCATCGTGCTGTGCTGTTTGTGTTTGCTTGAGTGCATTCGCGCGCTCTCGCTTTCTCCACTTTACAATTTTTTTGTTATTATTTATCTATTCCTGAGAGTTTATCTTATTTTTTATTTGTTTATTTAAATGAAGTCGACCAGTTGCCTTCCCTTCCTTCCATTATCCGTCACCGAGACACACTGAACAAAGTTCTGAGGTCGACCTTGTAAAGATAAGGATTCAGGTCTGTCTGCTGTTTACCTTTGCTCCTGCGCGCACTGCCCTTCTCTCCACATTTATGTGTTTGTTTGTTTGTCTATCTAATCTTTTGGGTTTTTATTTCTAATGAGGTCGACCAGTTGTCTATTTATTATTTTTTTTACTACGCATCAAGCTGCGCTGCTTGTCTTTGCTCCTGTGTGCTTGCGCACTCTCGCCTTTTCAACTTATATTTATTTTTGATTTATTTTTTATTTATTTTGTCAATTTAAAAAAAAATACGCATCGTGCTGTGCTGTTTGTGTTTGCTTGAGTGCATTCGCGCGCTCTCGCTTTCTCCACTTTACAATTTTTTTGTTATTATTTATCTATTCCTGAGAGTTTATCTTATTTTTTATTTGTTTATTTAAATGAAGTCGACCAGTTGCCTGCCCTTCCTTCCATTATCCGTCACGGAGAAAAACTGAACAAAGTCCTGAGGTCGACCTTGTAAAGATAAGGATTCAGGTCTGTCTGCTGTTTACATTTGCTCCAGCGCGCACTGCCCTTCTCTCCACATTTATGTGTTTGTTTGTTTGTCTATCTAATCTTTTGAGTTTTTATTTCTAATGAGGTCGACCAGTTGTCTATTTATTATTTTTTTTACTACGCATCAAGCTGCGCTGCTTGTCTTTGCTCCTGTGTACTCGCGCACTCTCGCCTTTTCCACTTATTTTTATTTTTGATTTATTTTGTCAATTTTAAAAAAAAAATACGCATCATGCTGTGCTGTTTGTGTTTGCTTGAGTGCTTTCGCGCGCTCTCGCTTTCTCCACTTTACAATTTTTTTGTTATTATTTATCTATTCCTGAGAGTTTATCTTATTTTTTTATTTGTTTATTTAAATGAAGTCGACCAGTTGCCTGCCCTTCCTTCCATTGTCCGTCACCGAGACAAACTGAACAAAGTTCTGAGGTCGACCTTGTAAAGATAAGGATTCAGGTCTGTCTGCTCTTTACCTTTGCTCCTGCGCGCACTGCCCTTCTCTCCACATTTATGTGTTTGTTTGTTTGTCTATCTAATCTTTTGGGTTTTTATTTCTAATGAGGTCGACCAGTTGTCTATTTATTATTTTTTTTACTACGCATCAAGCTGCGCTGCTTGTCTTTGCTCCTGTGTGCTCGCGCACTCTCGCCTTTTCCACTTATTTTTATTTTTGATTTATTTTTCATTTATTTTGTCAATTTAAAAAAAAATACGCATCGTGCTGTGCTGTTTGTGTTTGCTTGAGTGCATTCGCGCGCTCTCGCTTTCTCCACTTTACAATTTTTTTGTTATTATTTATCTATTCCTGAGAGTTTATCTTATTTTTTATTTATTTATTTAAATGAAGTCGACCAGTTGCCTGCCCTTCCTTCCATTATCCGTCACCGAGACAAACTGAACAAAGTTCTGAGGTCGACCTTGTAAAGATAAGGATTCAGGTCTGTCTGCTGTTTACCTTTGCTCCTGCGCGCACTGCCCTTCTCTCCACATTTATGTGTTTGTTTGTTTGTCTATCTAATCTTTTGGGTTTTTATTTCTAATGAGGTCGACCAGTTGTCTATTTATTATTTTTTTTACTACGCATCAAGCTGCGCTGCTTGTCTTTGCTCCTGTGTGCTCGCGCACTCTCGCCTTTTCAACTTATATTTATTTTTGATTTATTTTTGATTTATTTTGTCATTTAAAAAAACTACGCATCGTGCTGTGCTGTTTGTTTTTGCTTGAGTGCTTTCGCGCGCTCTCGCTTTCTCCACTTTACAATTTTTTTGTTATTATTTATCTATTCCTGAGAGTTTATCTTATTTTTTATTTGTTTATTTAAATGAAGTCGACCAGTTGCCTGCCCTTCCTTCCATTATCCGTCACCGAGACAAACTGAACAAAGTTCTGAGGTCGACCTTGTAAAGATAAGGATTCAGGTCTGTCTGCTGTTTACCTTTGCTCCTGCGCGCACTGCCCTTCTCTCCACATTTATGTGTTTGTTTGTTTGTCTATCTAATCTTTTGGGTTTTTATTTCTAATGAGGTTGACCAGTTGTCTATTTATTATTTTTTTTACTACGCATCAAGCTGCGCTGCTTGTCTTTGCTCCTGTGTGCTCGCGCACTCGCCTTTTCCACTTATTTTTATTTTTGATTTATTTTTGATTTATTTTGTCAATTTAAAAAAAAATACGCATCGTGCTGTGCTGTTTGTGTTTGCTTGAGTGCATTCGCGCGCTCTCGCTTTCTCCACTTTACAATTTTTTTGTTATTATTTATCTATTCCTGAGAGTTTATCTTATTTTTTATTTGTTTATTTAAATGAAGTCGACCAGTTGCCTGCCCTTCCTTCCATTATCCGTCACCGAGAAAAACTGAACAAAGTCTTGAGGTCGACCTTGTAAAGATAAGGATTCAGGTCTGTCTGCTGTTTACATTTGCTCCAGCGCGCACTGCCCTTCTCTCCACATTTATGTGTTTGTTTGTTTGTCTATCTAATCTTTTGGGTTTTTATTTCTAATGAGGTCGACCAGTTGTCTATTTATTATTTTTTTTACTAGGCATCATGCTGCGCTGCTTGTCTTTGCTCCTGTGTACTCGCGCACTCTCGCCTTTTCCACTTATTTTTATTTTTGATTTATTTTTGATTTATTTTGTCAATTTTAAAAAAAAATACGCATCATGCTGTGCTGTTTGTGTTTGCTTGAGTGCTTTCGCGCGCTCTCGCTTTCTCCACTTTACAATTTTTTTGTTATTATTTATCTATTCCTGAGAGTTTATCTTATTTTTTTATTTGTTTATTTAAATGAAGTCGACCTGTTGCCTGCCCTTCCTTCCATTATCGGTCACCGAGACAAACTGAACAAAGTTCTGAGGTCGACCTTGTAAAGATAAGGATTCAGGTCTGTCTGCTCTTTACCTTTGCTCCTGCGCGCACTGCCCTTCTCTCCACATTTATGTGTTTGTTTGTTTGTCTATCTAATCTTTTGGGTTTTTATTTCTAATGAGGTCGACCAGTTGTCTATTTATTATTTTTTTTACTACGCATCAAGCTGCGCTGCTTGTCTTTGCTCCTGTGTGCTCGCGCACTCTCGCCTTTTCCACTTATTTTTATTTTTGATTTATTTTTGATTTATTTTGTCAATTTAAAAAAAATACGCATCGTGCTGTGCTGTTTGTGTTTGCTTGAGTGCATTCGCGCGCTCTCGCTTTCTCCACTTTACAATTTTTTTGTTATTATTTATCTATTCCTGAGAGTTTATCTTATTTTTTATTTGTTTATTTAAATGAAGTCGACCAGTTGCCTGCCCTTCCTTCCATTATCCGTCACCGAGACAAACTGAACAAAGTTCTGAGGTCGACCTTGTAAAGATAAGGATTCAGGTCTGTCTGCTCTTTACCTTTGCTCCTGCGCCCACTGCCCTTCTCTCCACATTTATGTGTTTGTTTGTTTGTCTATCTAATCTTTTGGGTTTTTATTTCTAATGAGGTCGACCAGTTGTCTATTTATTATTTTTTTTACTACGCATCAAGCTGCGCTGCTTGTCTTTGCTCCTGTGTGCTCGCGCACTCTCGCCTTTTCAACTTATATTTATTTTTGATTTATTTTTGAATTATTTTGTCAATTTAAAGAAACTACGCATCGTGCTGTGCTGTTTGTGTTTGCTTGAGTGCTTTCGCGCGCTCTCGCTTTCTCCACTTTACAATTTTTTTGTTATTATTTATCTATTCCTGAGAGTTTATCTTATTTTTTATTTGTTTATTTAAATGAAGTCGACCAGTTGCCTGCCCTTCCTTCCATTATCCGTCACCGAGACAAACTGAACAAAGTTCTGAGGTCGACCTTGTAAAGATAAGGATTCAGGTCTGTCTGCTGTTTACCTTTGCTCCTGTGCGCACTGCCCTTCTCTCCACATTTATGTGTTTGTTTGTTTGTCTATCTAATCTTTTGGGTTTTTATTTCTAATGAGGTCGACCAGTTGTCTATTTATTATTTTTTTTACTACGCATCAAGCTGCGCTGCTTGTCTTTGCTCCTGTGTGCTCGCGCACTCGCCTTTTCCACTTATTTTTATTTTTGATTTATTTTTGATTTATTTTGTCAATTTAAAAAAAAATACGCATCGTGCTGTGCTGTTTGTGTTTGCTTGAGTGCATTCGCGCGCTCTCGCTTTCTCCACTTTACAAATTTTTTGTTATTATTTATCTATTCCTGAGAGTTTATCTTATTTTTTATTTGTTTATTTAAATGAAGTCGACCAGTTGCCTGCCGTCACCGAGAAAAACTGAACAAAGTCCTGAGGTCGACCTTGTAAAGATAAGGATTCAGGTCTGTCTGCTGTTTACATTTGCTCCAGCGCGCACTGCCCTTCTCTCCACATTTATGTGTTTGTTTGTTTGTCTATCTAATCTTTGGGTTTTTATTTCTAATGAGGTCGACCAGTTGTCTATTTATTATTTTTTTACTACGCATCATGCTGCGCTGCTTGTCTTTGCTCCTGTGTACTCGCGCACTCTCGCCTTTTCCACTTATTTTTATTTTTGATTTATTTTGTCAATTTTAAAAAAAAATACGCATCATGCTGTGCTGTTTGTGTTTGCTTGAGTGCTTTCGCGCGCTCTCGCTTTCTCCACTTTACAATTTTTTTGTTATTATTTATCTATTCCTGAGAGTTTATCTTATTTTTTTATTTGTTTATTTAAATGAAGTCGACCAGTTGCCTGCCCTTCCTTCCATTATCCGTCACCGAGACAAACTGAACAAAGTTCTGAGGTCGACCTTGTAAAGATAAGGATTCAGGTCTGTCTGCTCTTTACCTTTGCTCCTGCGCGCACTGCCTTTCTCTCCACATTTATGTGTTTGTTTGTTTGTCTATCTAATCTTTTGGGTTTTTATTTCTAAAGAGGTCGATCAGTTGTCTATTTATTATTTTTTTTACCACGCATCAAGCTGCGCTGCTTGTGTTTGCTCCTGTGTGCTCGCGCACTCTCGCCTTTTCCACTTATTTTTATTTTTGATTTATTTTTGATTTATTTTGTCAATTTAAAAAAAAAATACGCATCGTGCTGTGCTGTTTGTGTTTGCTTGAGTGCATTCGCGCGCTCTCGCTTTCTCCACTTTACAATTTTTTTGTTATTATTTATCTATTCCTGAGAGTTTATCTTATTTTTTATTTGTTTATTTAAATGAAGTCGACCAGTTGCCTGCCCTTCCTTCCATTATCCGTCACCGAGACAAACTGAACAAAGTTCTGAGGTCGACCTTGTAAAGATAAGGATTCAGGTCTGTCTGCTGTTTACCTTTGCTCCTGCGCGCACTGCCCTTCTCTCCACATTTATGTGTTTGTTTGTTTGTCTATCTAATCTTTTGGGTTTTTATTTCTAATGAGGTCGACCAGTTGTCTATTTATTATTTTTTTTACTACGCATCAAGCTGCGCTGCTTGTCTTTGCTCCTGTGTGCTCGCGCACTCTCGCCTTTTCAACTTATATTTATTTTTGATTTATTTTTGAATTATTTTGTCAATTTAAAGAAACTACGCATCGTGCTGTGCTGTTTGTGTTTGCTTGAGTGCTTTCGCGCGCTCTCGCTTTCTCCACTTTACAATTTTTTTGTTATTATTTATCTATTCCTGAGAGTTTATCTTATTTTTTATTTGTTTATTTAAATGAAGTCGACCAGTTGCCTGCCCTTCCTTCCATTATCCGTCACCGAGACAAACTGAACAAAGTTCTGAGGTCGACCTTGTAAAGATAAGGATTCAGGTCTGTCTGCTGTTTACCTTTGCTCCTGCACGCACTGCCCTTCTCTCCACATTTATGTATTTGTTTGTTTGTCTATCTAATCTTTTGGGTTTTTATTTCTAATGAGGTCGACCAGTTGTCTATTTATTATTTTTTTTACTACGCATCAAGCTGCGCTGCTTGTCTTTGCTCCTGTGTGCTCGCGCACTCTCGCCTTTTCCACTTATTTTTATTTTTGATTTATTTTTGATTTATTTTGTCAATTTAAAAAAAAATACGCATCGTGCTGTGCTGTTTGTGTTTGCTTGAGTGCATTCGCGCGCTCTCGCTTTCTCCACTTTACAATTTTTTTGTTATTATTTATCTATTCCTGAGAGTTTATCTTATTTTTTATTTGTTTATTTAAATGAAGTCGACCAGTTGCCTGCCCTTCCTTCCATTATCCGTCACCGAGACAAACTGAACAAAGTTCTGAGGTCGACCTTGTAAAGATAAGGATTCAGGTCTGTCTGCTGTTTACCTTTGCTCCTGCGCGCACTGCCCTTCTCTCCACACTTATGTGTTTGTTTGTTTGTCTATCTAATCTTTTGGGTTTTTATTTCTAATGAGGTCGACCAGTTGTCTATTTATTATTTTTTTTACTACGCATCATGCTGCGCTGCTTGTCTTTGCTCCTGTGTACTCGCGCACTCTCGCCTTTTCCACTTATTTTTATTTTTGATTTATTTTGTCAATTTTAAAAAAAAATACGCATCATGCTGTGCTGTTTGTGTTTGCTTGAGTGCTTTCGCGCGCTCTCGCTTTCTCCACTTTACAATTTTTTTGTTATTATTTATCTATTCCTGAGAGTTTATCTTATTTTTTATTTGTTTATTTAAATGAAGTCGACCTGTTGCCTGCCCTTCCTTCCATTATCCGTCACCGAGACAAACTGAACAAAGTTCTGAGGTCGACCTTGTAAAGATAAGGATTCAGGTCTGTCTGCTCTTTACCTTTGCTCCTGCGCGCACTGCCCTTCTCTCCACATTTATGTGTTTGTTTGTTTGTCTATCTAATCTTTTGGGTTTTTATTTCTAATGAGGTCGACCAGTTGTCTATTTATTATTTTTTTTTACTACGCATCAAGCTGCGCTGCTTGTCTTTGCTCCTGTGTGCTCGCGCACTCTCGCCTTTTCCACTTATTTTTATTTTTGATTTATTTTTGATTTATTTTGTCAATTAAAAAAAAATACGCATCGTGCTGTGCTGTTTGTGTTTGCTTGAGTGCATTCGCGCGCTCTCGCTTTCTCCACTTTACAATTTTTTTGTTATTATTTATCTATTCCTGAGAGTTTATCTTATTTTTTATTTGTTATTTAAATGAAGTCGACCAGTTGCCTGCCCTTCCTTCCATTATCCGTCACCGAGAAAAACTGAACAAAGTCCTGAGGTCGACCTTGTAAAGATAAGGATTCAGGTCTGTCTGCTGTTTACATTTGCTCCAGCCCGCACTGCCCTTCTCTCCACATTTATGTGTTTGTTTGTTTGTCTATCTAATCTTTTGGGTTTTTATTTCTAATGAGGTCGACCAGTTGTCTATTTATTATTTTTTTTACTACGCATCAAGCTGCGCTGCTTGTCTTTGCTCCTGTGTACTCGCGCACTCTCGCCTTTTCCACTTATTTTTATTTTTGATTTATTTTTGATTTATATTGTCAATTTTAAAAAAAAAATACGCATCGTCCTGTGCTGTTTGTGTTTGCTTGAGTGCATTCGCGCGCTCTCGCTTTCTCCACTTTAGAATTTTTTTGTTATTATTTATCTATTCCTGAGAGTTTATCTTATTTTTTATTTGTTTATTTAAATGAAGTCGACCAGTTGCCTGCCCTTCCTTCCATTATCCGTCACCGAGACAAACTGAACAAAGTTCTGAGGTCGACCTTGTAAAGATAAGGATTCAGGTCTGTCTGCTGTTTACCTTTGCTCCTGCACGCACTGCCCTTCTCTCCACATTTATGTATTTGTTTGTTTGTCTATCTAATCTTTTGGGTTTTTATTTCTAATGAGGTCGACCAGTTGTCTATTTATTATTTTTTTTACTACGCATCAAGCTGCGCTGCTTGTCTTTGCTCCTGTGTGCTCGCGCACTCTCGCCTTTTCCACTTATTTTTATTTTTGATTTATTTTTGATTTATTTTGTCAATTTAAAAAAAAATACGCATCGTGCTGTGCTGTTTGTGTTTGCTTGAGTGCATTCGCGCGCTCTCGCTTTCTCCACTTTACAATTTTTTTGTTATTATTTATCTATTCCTGAGAGTTTATCTTATTTTTTATTTGTTTATTTAAATGAAGTCGACCAGTTGCCTGCCCTTCCTTCCATTATCCGTCACCGAGACAAACTGAACAAAGTTCTGAGGTCGACCTTGTAAAGATAAGGATTCAGGTCTGTCTGCTGTTTACCTTTGCTCCTGCGCGCACTGCCCTTCTCTCCACACTTATGTGTTTGTTTGTTTGTCTATCTAATCTTTTGGGTTTTTATTTCTAATGAGGTCGACCAGTTGTCTATTTATTATTTTTTTTACTACGCATCATGCTGCGCTGCTTGTCTTTGCTCCTGTGTACTCGCGCACTCTCGCCTTTTCCACTTATTTTTATTTTTGATTTATTTTTGATTTATTTTGTCAATTTTAAAAAAAAATACGCATCATGCTGTGCTGTTTGTGTTTGCTTGAGTGCTTTCGCGCGCTCTCGCTTTCTCCACTTTACAATTTTTTTGTTATTATTTATCTATTCCTGAGAGTTTATCTTATTTTTTTTATTTGTTTATTTAAATGAAGTCGACCTGTTGCCTGCCCTTCCTTCCATTATCCGTCACCGAGACAAACTGAACAAAGTTCTGAGGTCGACCTTGTAAAGATAAGGATTCAGGTCTGTCTGCTCTTTACCTTTGCTCCTGCGCGCACTGCCCTTCTCTCCACATTTATGTGTTTGTTTGTTTGTCTATCTAATCTTTTGGGTTTTTATTTCTAATGAGGTCGACCAGTTGTCTATTTATTATTTTTTTTACTACGCATCAAGCTGCGCTGCTTGTCTTTGCTCCTGTGTGCTCGCGCACTCTCGCCTTTTCCACTTATTTTTATTTTTGATTTATTTTTGATTTATTTTGTCAATTAAAAAAAATACGCATCGTGCTGTGCTGTTTGTGTTTGCTTGAGTGCATTCGCGCGCTCTCGCTTTCTCCACTTTAGAATTTTTTGTTATTATTTAACTATTCCTGAGAGTATATCTTATTTTTTATTTGTTTATTTAAATGAAGTCGACCAGTTGCCTGCCCTTCCTTCCATTATCCGTCACCGAGAAAAACTGAACAAAGTCCTGAGGTCGACCTTGTAAAGATAAGGATTCAGGTCTGTCTGCTGTTTACATTTGCTCCAG
>NW_025959884.1:173918-212135 GCF_023159225.1 Perognathus longimembris pacificus | reverse complement strand
ACACAGGAGCAAAGACAAGCAGCGCAGCTTAATGCGTAGTAAAAAAAATAATAAATAGACAACTGGTCGACCTCATTAGAAATAAAAACCCAAAAGATTAGATAGACAAACAAACAAACACATAAATGTGGAGAGAAGGGCAGTGCGCGCAGGAGCAAAGGTAAACAGCAGACAGACCTGAATCCTTATCTTTACAAGGTCGACCTCAGAACTTTGTTCAGTTTGTCTCGGTGACGGATAATGGAAGGAAGGGCAGGCAACTGGTCGACTTCATTTAAATATACAAATAAAAAATAAGATAAACTCTCAGGAATAGATAAATAATAACAAAAAAATTGTAAAGTGGAGAAAGCGAGAGCGCGTAAATACACTCAAGCAAACACAAACAGCACAGCACGATGCGTATTTTTTTTTAAATTGACAAAATAAATCAAAAATAAATCAAAAATAAAAATAAGTGGAAAAGGCGAGAGTGCGCGAGCACACAGGAGCAAAGACAAGCAGCGCAGCTTGATGCGTAGTAAAAAAAATAATGATTAGACAACTGGTCGACCTCATTAGAAATAAAAACCCAAAAGATTAGATAGACAAACAAACAAACACATAAATGTGGAGAGAAGGGCAGTGTGCGCAGGAGCAAAGGTAAACAGCAGACAGACCTGAATCCTTATCTTTACAAGGTCGACCTCAGAACTTTGTTCAGTTTGTCTCGGTGACGGATAATGGAACGAAGGGCAGGCAACTGGTCGACATCATTTAATTAAACAAATAAAAAATAAGATAAACTCAGGAATAGATAAATAATAACAAAAAAATTGTAAAGTGGAGAAAGCGAGAGCGCGCGAATGCACTCAAGCAAACACAAACAGCACAGCACGATGCGTATTTTTTTTTTAAATTGACAAAATAAATCAAAAATAAAAATAAGTGGAAAAGGCGAGAGTGCGCGAGCACACAGGAGCAAAGACAAGCAGCGCAGCTTGATGCGTAGTAAAAAAAATAATGAATAGACAACTGGTCGACCGCATTAGAAATAAAAACCCAAAAGATTAGATAGACAAACAAACAAACACATAAATGTGGAGAGAAGGGCAGTGCGCGCAGGAGCAAAGGTAAACAGCAGACAGACCTGAATCCTTATCTTTACAAGGTCGACCTCAGAACTTTGTTCAGTTTGTCTCGGTGACGGATGGAAGGAAGGGCAGGCAACTGGTCGACTTCATTTAATTAAACAAATAAAAAATAAGATAAACTCAGGAATAGATAAATAATAACAAAAAAATTGTAAAGTGGAGAAAGCGAGGAGCGCGCGAATGCACTCAAGCAAACACAAACAGCACAGCACGATGTGTATTTTTTTTTAAATTTACAAAATAAATCAAAAATAAATCAAAAATAAAAATAAATGGAAAAGGCGAGAGTGCGCGAGCACACAGGAGCAAAGACAAGCAGCGCAGCTTGATGGGTAGTAAAAAAAATAATAAACAGACAACTGGTCGACCTCATTAGAAATAAAAGCCCAAAAGATTAGATAGACAAAAAAACAAACACATAAATGTGGAGAGAAGGGCAGTGCGCGCAGGAGCAAAGGTAAACAGCAGACAGACCTGAATCCTTATCTTTACAAGGTCGACCTCAGAACTTTGTTCAGTTTGTCTCGGTGACGGATAATGGAAGGAAGGGCAGGCAATCTGGTCGACTTCATTTAAATAAACAAATAAAAAATAAGATAAACTCTCAGGAATAGATAAATAATACCAAAAAAAATGGTAAAGTGGAGGAAAGCGAGAGCGGCGCGAATGCACTCAAGCAAACACAAACAGCACAGCACGATGCGTATTTTTTTTTAAATTGACAAAATAAATCAAAAATAAATCAAAAATAAAAATAAGTGGAAAAGGCGAGAGTGCGCGAGTACACAGGAGCAAAGACAAGCAGCGCAGCTTGATGCGTAGTAAAAAAAATAATGATTAGACAACTGGTCGACCTCATTAGAAATAAAAACCCAAAAGATTAGATAGACAAAAAAACAAACACATAAATGTGGAGAGAAGGGCAGTGCGCGCAGGAGCAAAGGTAAACAGCAGACAGACCTGAATCCTTATCTTTACAAGGTCGACCTCAGAACTTTGTTCAGTTTGTCTCGGTGACGGATAATGGAAGGAAGGGCAGGCAACTGGTCGACTTCATTTAAATAAACAAATAAAAAATAAGATAAACTCTCAGGAATAGATAAATAATAACAAAAAAATTGTAAAGTGGAGAAAGCGAGAGCGCGCAAATGCACTCAAGCAAACACAAACAGCACAGCACGATGCGTATTTTTTTTTTAAATTTACAAAATAAATCAAAAATAAAAATAAGTGGAAAAGGCGAGAGTGCGCGAGCACACAGGAGCAAAGAAAAGCAGCGCAGCTTGATGCGTAGTAAAAAAAATAATAAATAGACAACTGGTCGACCTCATTAGAAATAAAAACCCAAAAGATTAGATAGACAAAAAAACAAACACATAAATGTGGAGAGAAGGGCAGTGCGCGCAGGAGCAAAGGTAAACAGCAGACAGACCTGAATCCTTATCTTTACAAGGTCGACCTCAGAACTTTGTTCAGTTTGTCTCGGTGACGGATAATGGAAGGAAGGGCAGGCAACTGGTCGACTTCATTTAAATAAACAAATAAAAAATAAGATAAACTCTCAGGAATAGATAAATAATAACAAAAAAATTGTAAAGTGGAGAAAGCGAGAGCCCGCGAATGCACTCAAGCAAACACAAACAGCACATCACGATGCGTATTTTTTTTAAAAATTGACAAAATAAATCAAAAATAAATCAAAAATAAAAATAAGTGGAAAAGGCGAGAGTGCGCGAGCACACAGGAGCAAAGACAAGCAGCGCAGCTTGATGCGTAGTAAAAAAAAATAATAAATAGACAACTGGTCGACCTCATTAGAAATAAAAACCCAGAGGAGAGAAAGATGGCGCCGAAACAATAGGGAGGCACCCCGACTCGCACCAACTGAATAGCGAGCTGGAAACTCCAACACCCAACACTCCACCAAGAACCCAGCAAACCAGCATCCAGAAGCAGTGGAGAAACGCAGGAAAATAAAAAGGAGCAAAAAAGAACAACCAAAAACCTACACGGAGCCGGAGATTAATCGGGGCACCCTCCCCCCACCAGCCGGCTTGGCCCAAACAGGGCCAGGCTGGGAAAGGGAAACCCGGCGATCGGCAGACAGGTTGCCAGGAGCGCAGATTCCATATAGCGGGAGACCCCACGGACACAAAGCAGGGTGCGGGACCAAGACACACCCGGCAGCGACGAGAAGTTCGGGTCCACACCGGATTCGGACAAGGGAACCCAGCGCGGCAGAAAGAGGGAACGGGGGAGCCACCACGACACTTCGCCAACCCCTGAAGGGCCAACGGCGGCGCGGGACACACACACAAAGCAGCAAAAGTGAGTCCCCCATAATCCCTTCCCCCAACGGGAGACCCAAGCCCGACAAAGAAGCTATAGCTCCCTCCCTCCCCCTCCCCACTCCCGTGGGAACAAAGGACCCCCAAATCAGGCGGGGAAGCTCCCATCAGGCGCTGGGAAGCCAGTCTAGCAGGGGAAGTGCGGAACAGCCCCAAGCCCCCAAAGGTTCCTGAACTGGCAGAACCGGCCCCTGTCCCCTTCCCAACAGGGGCCAGGGACGGCCGGCAGGGCAAGCCCCACCCGAGGCGCCTAGACCTTGCGGACTCTTACAACTAAAATCACAGGCGCTGGTGGGCAATACCAGCCCAGCAGGGTCACCTGAGCCTGATCTCGTTCCCCCTCCTCGCATCGGAGGCGAGGTCTGAGAGTGCCAAGCCACACCCGGACAGTCGATCCCACTGGGCCCCACACATACTGCCTCCCCCCCCAACGGACTGGCGGGAGGGCACAAGCACAACCCAACAACCCAGGGCTCGCTCTGGGAGGCAGACCCCACTTAAGTGCCTGTTGTAGGGGACTCACAGTGCACAGGAGGGCGGGGCCCCGGCGAAAGCGCCCGCTCTGGTAGGCGTGCCCTGCACTGGTGGGCGGGGCCACAGCGACAGCACCTGCTGCCGCAGACACGCCTACACAGAAGGGAGGGAAGATCTACACAGACTTCCTGATGCGCAAATCACAAAGAAACATAACTCAGTTCATCAAAGGACAAGCCAACTCGCCAGCTTCAAAAAGCAGCACGACTGGAGAGGAGATGGAGAATAAAAAAGCAAATGAGGACATGTTAACAGGAATGATCGAAACCGTCAGAAATGAAATCAGAAAACAATTCCAGGAGTTTAGAGCGGAAATCTGGAAGGACACCAGGAAGCCAAGAAAGAAATGGAAGCAAAACTGGATACAATGCAAGCCTCGTTTAAAGAAATGGAAGCAAAAATGGATACAATGCAAGCCGCCTTTAAAGAAAATCTCCACACCCTGAGAATTGAAATGCATGAAAAAATAGATTTAAAATACAACTCTTTAAAGGAAGAAATTTCCACGATCAGAGCTGATATGACAACCATGAATAGCTCTCTGACATCCATAAACTCCGCAATTGAAACCATAACACAAAGAGTGGACATATGGAATCCAGAATCTCTCGCCTGGACGATGAAGCAGCTGACAACAACCAGAAAATGGACCACACTCCAAGAAAAGGTGAAGCTTCAGGGAAGATTAATCCAGGAACTAATGGACAAAGACAAGAGATATAATCTGCGCATAATTGGAATAGAAGAAGGAGCCGAATATCAGAGCAGAGGGCTTAATCATGTTCTCAATAAAGTTATTGCAGAAAACTTCCCCAATCTCACAGGGACCCCATCCAGGTAACCGAAGCCTATAGGACACCTGGCAGGCCAGACCCCAGGAAAACCACCCCAAGGCACATAATATTCAAGACTACAGACCTCAAGATTAAAGAGCAAATTCTGAATTCAGCCAAAGCGAAGAAGGAAACTTTTTTCAATGGGAAGAGGATTCGAATAACATCCGACTTATCCACACAAACTTACCAAGCTCGAAGTGAGTGGAAAGAACACCATCCAAGTACTTCAGAATAACAATTTACAACCTCGGATCAAATATCCAGCGAAACTGGAGTTCACATTCGAAGGGAGAACCAGATCTTTCCACACCAAAGAGGAGCTAAAGGAGTATGTGAATAAAAAACCAGCCCTACAGCGAATATTAAGAGGGGAAGCCCACCCAACAGAGATCGTAAAAGACACACAGACAGAATCAGAAAGAAACTTCAATAGCCAAAGTCCAGCAGAAAGACCAGCTCACTAAAGACAAGAAGAAAAAAAAAAAACAACAGGAAAAAAACAGCCCAACAAGAAAATGGAAGGAGAAAAAACACCCTTATCCTTGATCTCTTTAAATATAAATGGCTTAAACTCCCCGATCAAGAGGAGCAGACTGGCAGAATGGATCCGCAAGCAAAAAGTTGACATCTGTTGTCTACAAGAGACCCACCTTACAGCAAGGGACAAAAACAGGCTTCGAATGAAAGGATGGAGCAAGATCTACCAAGCAAATGCACCCACCAAAACGGCAGGTGTAGCCATTCTGATCTCAGACAAGCTGGATTTCTCTTTAAAGTCCACTCAAAAAGACAAAGAAGGACACTACATATTGATACAAGGAAAAATCCAGAATCAAGACATCACGGTGATAAATGTATACTCACCGAACAAAAGAGGCCCGACATATGTCAAGCAAATTCTCACAGAATTACAGAGCAAGATAGATGCAAACACAATCATAGTGGGTGACTTTAATACTCCTCTCTCTCCAAGAGACAGATCCAACACCCAGAGGATTAGTAAGGGAGCTGAGGATCTAAATAACACCATTGCCCAAATGGATCTAACAGACCTATATAGAACCTTCCACCCTACAGAGACCCAATACACCTTCTTTTCAGCAGCCCATGGATCATATTCCAAAATAGACCACGTCATAGCCCACACAAAGAACCTCAGCAAATACAAAAGAATTGACATCATCCCATGTATTATATCTGATCACAGTGGATTAAAGGTAACCCTCAACAACAAAGGATACCACAGAGCCTATACACACTCTTGGAGGCTAAATCCCACGCTGCTATCCAACACTTGGGCCACAGATCAAATTAAAGATGAAATCAACGAATTCATAAGCCACAATGACAAAGAAAACACATCACAAAGAAACCTATGGGACACAGCTAAGGCAGTACTGAGGGCAAGATCATTGCACTCAGTACCCACATTAAAAGAATGGAAGCAGAGCAGGTGAATACCCTCATGATGAAACTAAAACAACTGGAGAAACAAGAAATGACAGAATCTAAAACGACTAGGAGGGGAGAGATTACAAAGATTAAAGAAGAAATAAATCTGATTGAAAATAGAAAGACCATTCAACAAATAAATAAGACTAAAAGCTGGTTCTTTGAGAAAATAAACAAAATTGACAGACCCCTTGCAAGACTCACAAAAAAAAGAAGAGAAGAGACTCATATTCGTAAAATCAGGGACTCCACAGGAAAAATTACAACAAATACACACGATATTCAAACAATCATAAGGAGCTATTTCCAAAACCTCTACTCAACAAAAAACAATAATCTTACAGAAATGGATCAATTCTTAGAGAAGTACAAACTGCCCAAACTGAACCAAGAAGAAATAAATCAACTAAATAAACCAATAACTTACGGTGAGATACAGGAGGTAATCAAGAACCTCCCTACTAAGAAAAGCCCAGGCCCAGATGGATTCACCAATGAATTCTACAAAACCTTTAGTGAGGAGCTAATTCCAATACTCCTCAAACTCTTCCGCGAAATAGAAACGGAGGGAGAAATCCCGAACTCATTCTACGAAGCTAATATCATACTCATCCCCAAACCAGGCAAAGATCCAACAAAAAAAGAGAACTACAGACCAATATCACTAATGAACACAGATGCAAAGCTCCTCAATAAAATATTAGCTAACAGGATCAGAAAGTGATCAAGAATATCATACATCATGACCAAGTAGGCTTCATCCCTCAGTCACAAGGATGGTTCAACATCCGTAAATCAATCAATGTAATTCACCACATAAACAGAACTAAAATCAAGAATCACATTGTTATCTCAGTCGATGCCCAAAAAGCCTTTGACAAAATACAACATCCATACCTATTAAAAGCTTTGGAGAGAACAGGAATAGATGGAACATTCCTCAAAACAATAAAAGCCATATACAACAGACCAACTGCTAATATCATATTAAATGGAGAGAAACTTAAATCATTCCCCCTAAACACAGGAACAAGACAAGGATGCCCACTCTCCCCACTTCTGTTCAACATAGTACTGGAATCCCTAGCCATAGCAATAAGGCAAGAGGAGGACATCAAAGGGATCCACATCGGCAAGGAAGAAATCAAGTTATCCCTATTCGCAGACGACATGATCTTATATCTCAAGGACCCAAAAAACTCAGTACCCAAACTCTACATCTAATAAACCAATTTGGCAAAGTAGCAGGATACAAAATCAATCCACAAAAGTCAGCAGCTTTTCTCTACACCAGCAATAGACAAACAGAAAAGGAAATTATGGAAACAATTCCATTTACAGTAGCCAAAAAAAGAATAAAGTACCTAGGGATCAACTTAACCAAGGACGTGACGGACCTATTCAATGAAAACTACAAAAATCTAATAAGGGAAATCAAAGAAGACACAAGGAGATGGAAAGACCTCCCATGCTCATGGGTAGGCAGAATCAATATAGTGAAAATGGCCATACTGCCCAAATTGTTATACAAATTCAATGCAATACCTATCAAAATCCCAGCCACATTCTTCACTGAAATAGAGAAACCAATCCATAAATCATATGGAACAGCAAAAAACCTAGAATAGCCAAAGCAATTCTAGGCATAAAACATAGTGCAGGAGGTATCACCATACCAGACTTCAAGCTCTACTACAAGGCCATCATAACAAAAACAGCATGGTATTGGTATAAAAACAGATCGGAAGACCAGTGGATTAGAATTGAAGACCCAGAATAAAACCGCACTCTTACAGCCAACTGATATTCGACAAAGGAGCTAAAGACATACAATGGAATAAACATAGCCTCTTCAACAACTGGTGCTGGGAGAACTGGGCAGCCATATGCAGAAAACTCAAAGTAGACCCAAGCCTATCACCATGCACCAAGATCAACTCAAAATGGATCAAGGACCTCAACATCAGACCTGAATCCTTGAAACTACTGAAGGACAGAGTAGGAAAGACACTAGAACTTATAGGCACAGGAAGAAACTTCCTGAATAGAGTCCCAGGCGCACAACAAATAGGGGAAAGACTCAACAAATGGGACTACTACAAATTAAAAAGTTTCTGCACAGCTAAGGTCATAGCCACCAAAATAGGAAAGACAGCCAACGATATGGGAAAGGATATTTACCAGCACAGCAACAGACAAAGGCCTGATATCTGTCATCTACAGAGAACTCAAAAAACTAAGCCCCTCCAAGCCCAATAAACCTATTAGGAAATGGGAAAAAGAGCTAAAGAGAGACTTCACAAGAGAAGATATAAAAATGGCAAAGAAACACATGAGGAAATGCTCAACATCCCTGCTAGTAAAGGCAATGCAAATAAAAACAACCCTGAGATACCACCTCACCCCAGTTAGAATGGCCTATACTCTGAACTCAGGAAACAACAAATGCTGGAGGGGCTGTGGGGAAAGAGGAACCCTTCTCCATTGTTGGTGGGGAGTGCAAATTAGTACAGCCACTTTGGAGAACAGTATGGAGGTTTCTCAAAAAGCTCAATATAGACCTACCCTATGACCCAGCCATACCACTCCTAGGCATCTATCCTAAACAGCAAAACCCAAGATATCAAAAGGACATTTGTACTTCCATGTTTATCGCAGCACAATTCACAATAGCCAAAATTTGGAAACAACCCAGATGCCCCTCCACAGATGAATGGATCCAAAAAATATGGTACTTATACACAATGGAATACTACATAGCGATTAGGAATGGTGAAATATTGTTATTCGCAGGGAAATGGTCAGAACTCGAACAAATAATGTTGAGTGAGACAAGCCTAGAACACAGAAAACAAAGGGGCATGATCTCCCTGATATAGGATTGTTAACAAAAGGAGATGGAGAGACAGTAGAGACCAAGTCTGTGAACACTGTATATGTGCTTGATACATTGTATACTGCATATGGGTCTACCTGACCTAGACAAGGGATGGGAAAACAGGTTGTAAGATATCACAAGAAATGTACACACTCCCCTACTATGTAACTGCACCCTCTTTGCACGGCACCTTGTAAAAAAAATTTATGTTCAATTGATAATAAAAAAAATTAAAAAAAAAGAAATAAAAACCCAAAAGATTAGATAGACAAACAAGCAAACACATAAATGTGGAGAGAAGGGCAGTGCGCGCAGGAGCAAAGGTAAACAGCAGACAGACGTGAATCCTTATCTTTACAAGGTCGACCTCAGAACTTTGTTCAGTTTTGTCTCGGTGACGGATAATGGAAGGAAGGGCCGGCAACTGGTCGACTTCATTTAAATAAACAAATAAAAAATAAGATAAACTCTCAGGAATAGATAAATAATAACAAAAAAATTGTAAAGTGGAGAAAGCGAGAGCCCGCGACTGCACTCAAGCAAACACAAACAGCACAGCACGATGCGTATTTTTTTTAAAATTGACAAAATAAATCAAAAATAAAAATAAGTGGAAAAGGCGAGAGTGCGCGAGCACACAGGAGCAAAGACAAGCAGAGCAGCTTGATGCGTAGTAAAAAAAATAATAAATAGACAACTGGTCGACCTCATTAGAAATAAAAACCAAAAAGATTAGATAGACAAACAGACAAACACATAAATGTGGAGAGAAGGGCAGTGCGCGCAGGAGCAAAGGTAAACAGCAGACAGACCTGAATCCTTATCTTTACAAGGTCGACCTTAGAACTTTGTTCAGTTTGTCTCGGTGACGGATAATGGAAGAAAGGGCAGGCAACTGGTCGACTTCATTCAAATAAACAAATAAAAAATGAGATAAACTCTCAGGAATAGATAAATAATAACAAAAAAATTGTAAAGTGGAGAAAGCATGAGCGCGCGAATGCACTCAAGCAAACACAAACAGCACAGCACGATGCGTATTTTTTTTTAAATTGACAAAATAAATCAAAAATAAATCAAAAATAAAAATAAGTGGAAAAGGCGAGAGTGCGCGAGCACACAGGAGCAAAGACAAGCAGCGCAGCTTGATGCGTAGTAAAAAAAATAATAAATAGACAACTGGTCGACCTCATTAGAAATAAAAAACCCAAAAGATTAGATAGACAAACAAACAAACACATAAATGTGGAGAGAAGGGCAGTGCGCGCAGGAGCAAAGGTAAACAGCAGACAGACCTGAATCCTTATCTTTACAAGGTCGACCTCAGAACTTTGTTCAGTTTGTCTCGGTGACGGATAATGGAAGGAAGGGCAGGCAACTGGTCGACTTCATTTAAATAAACAAATAAAAAATAAGATAAACTCTCAGGAATAGATAAATAATAACAAAAAAAATTGTAAAGTGGAGAAAGCGGAGGAGCGCGCGAATGCACTGAAGCAAACACAAACAGCACAGCACGATGCGTATTTTTTTTAAAAAATTGACAAAATAAATCAAAAATAAATCAAAAATAAAAATAAGTGGAAAAGGCGAGAGTGCGCGAGCACACAGGAGCAAAGACAAGCAGCGCAGCTTGATGCGTAGTAAAAAAAATAATAAATAGACAACTGGTCGACCTCATTAGAAATAAAAACCAAAAAGATTAGATAGACAAACAGACAAACACATAAATGTGGAGAGAAGGGCAGTGCGCGCAGGAGCAAAGGTAAACAGCAGACAGACCTGAATCCTTATCTTTACAAGGTCGACCTTAGAACTTTGTTCAGTTTGTCTCGGTGACGGATAATGGAAGGAAGGGCCGGCAACTGGTCGACTTCATTTAAATAAACAAATAAAAAATAAGATAAACTCTCAGGAATAGATAAATAATAACAAAAAAATTGTAAAGTGGAGAAAGCGAGGAGCGCGCGAATGCACTCAAGCAAACACAAACAGCACAGCACGATGCGTATTTTTTTTTAAAATTGACAAAATAAATCAAAAATAAAAATAAGTGGAAAAGGCGAGAGTGCGCGAGCACACAGGAGCAAAGACAAGCAGCGCAGCTTGATGCGTAGTAAAAAAAATAATAAATAGACAACTGGTGGACCTCATTAGAAATAAAAACCCAAAAGATTAGATAGACAAACAAACAAACACATAAATGTGGAGAGAAGGGCAGTGCGCGCAGGAGCAAAGGTAAACAGCAGACAGACCTGAATCCTTATCTTTACAAGGTCGACCTCAGAACTTTGTTCAGTTTGTCTCGGTGACGGATAATGGAAGGAAGGGCAGGCAACTGGTCGACTTCATTTAAATAAACAAATAAAAAATAAGATAAACTCTCAGGAATAGATAAATAATAACAAAAAAATTGTAAAGTGGAGAAAGCGAGAGCGCGCGAATGCACTCAAGCAAACACAAACAGCACAGCACGATGCGTATTTTTTTTAAAAAATTGACAAAATAAATCAAAAATAAATCAAAAATAAAAATAAGTGGAAAAGGCGAGAGGTGCGCGAGCACACAGGAGCAAAGACAAGCAGCGCAGCTTGATGCGTAGTAAAAAAAATAATAAATAGACAACTGGTCGACCTCATTAGAAATAAAAACCCAAAAGATTAGATAGACAAACAAACAAACACATAAATGTGGAGAGAAGGGCAGTGCGCGCAGGAGCAAAGGTAAATAGCAGACAGACCTGAATCCTTATATTTACAAGGTCGACCTCAGAACTTTGTTCAGTTTGTCTCGGTGACGGATAATGGAAGGAAGGGCAGGCACCAGGTCGACTTCATTTAAATAAACAAATAAAAAATAAGATAAACTCTCAGGAATAGATAAATAATAACAAAAAAAATTGTAAAGTGGAGAAAACGAGAGCGCGCGAATGCACTCAAGCAAACACAAACAGCACAGCACGATGCGTATTTTTTTTTAAATTGACAAAATAAATCAAAAATAAATCAAAAATAAAAACGAGTGGAAAAGGCGAGAGTGCGCGAGCACACAGGAGCAAAGACAAGCAGCGCAGCATGATGCGTAGTAAAAAAAATAATAAATAGACAACTGGTCGACCTCAATAGAAATAAAAACCCAAAAGATTAGATAGACAAACAAACAAACACATAAATGTGGAGAGAAGGGCAGTGCGCGCAGGAGCACAGGTAAACAGCAGACAGACCTGAATCCTTATCTTTACAAGGTCGACCTCAGAACTTTGTTCAGTTTGTCTCGGTGACGGATAATGGAGGGAAGGGCAGGCAACTGGTCGACATCATTTAAATAAACAAATAAAAAATAAGATAAACTCTCAGGAATAGATAAATAATAACAAAAAATTGTAAAGTGGAGAAAGCGAGAGCGCGCGAATGCACTCAAGCAAACACAAACAGCACAGCACGATGCGTATTTTTTTTTAAAAATTGACAAAATAAATCAAAAATAAAAATAAGTGGAAAAGGCGAGAGGTGCGCGAGCACACAGGAGCAAAGACAAGCAGCGCAGCTTGATGCGTAGTAAAAAAAATAATAAATAGACAACTGGTCGACCTCATTAGAAATAAAAACCCAAAAGATTAGATAGACAAATAAACACATAAATGTGGAGAGTAGGGCAGTGCGCACAGGAGCAAAGGTAAACAGCAGACAGACCTGAATCCTTATCTTTACAAGGTCGACCTCAGAACTTTGTTCAGTTTGTCTCGGTGACGGATAATGGAAGGAAAGGCAGGCAACTGGTCGACTTCATTTAAATAAACAAATAAAAAATAAGATAAACTCTCAGGAATAGATAAATAATAACAAAAAAATTGTAAAGTGGAGAAAGCGAGAGCGCGCGAATGCACACAAGCAAACACAAACAGCACAGCACGATGCGTATTTTTTTTAAATTGACAAAATAAATCAAAAATAAATCAAAAATAAAAATAAGTGGGAAGGCCGAGAGTGCGCGAGCACACAGGTGCAAAGACAAGCAGCGCAGCTTGATGCGTAGTAAAAAAAATAATAAATAGACAACTGGTCGACCTCATTAGAAATAAAAACCCAAAAGATTAGATAGACAAACAAACAAACACATAAATGTGGAGAGAAGGGCAGTGCGCGCAGGAGCAAAGGTAAACAGCAGACAGACCTGAATCCTTATCTTTACAAGGTCGACCTCAGAACTTTGTTCAGTTTGTCTCGGTGACGGATAATGGAAGGAAGGGCAGGCAACTGGTCGACTTCATTTAAATAAACAAATAAAAAATAAGATAAACTCTCAGGAATAGATAAATAATAACAAAATAATTGTAAAGTGGAGAAAGCGAGAGCGCGCGAATGCACTCAAGCAAACACAAACAGCACAGCACGATGCGTATTTTCTTTTAAAATTGACAAAATAAATCAAAAATAAATCAAAAATAAAAATAAGTGTAAAAGGCGAGAGTGCGCGAGCACACAGGAGCAAAGACAAGCACCGCAGCTTGATGCGTAGTAAAAAAAAATAATAAATAGACAACTGGTCGACCTCATTAGAAATAAAAACCCAAAAGATTAGATAGACAAATAAACACATAAATGTGGAGAGAAGGGCAGTGCACGCAGGAGCAAAGGTAAACAGCAGACAGACCTGAATCCTTATCTTTACAAGGTCGACCTCAGAACTTTGTTCAGTTTTGTCTCGGTGACGGATAATGGAAGGAAGGGCAGGCAACTGGTCGACTTCATTTAAATAAACAAATAAAAAATAAGATAAACTCTCAGGAATAGATAAATAATAACAAAAAAATTGTAAAGTGGATAAAGCGAGAGCGCGCGAATGCACTCAACCAAACACAAACAGCAATGCACGATGCGTATTTTCTTTTAAAATTGACAAAATAAATCAAAAATAAATCAAAAATAAAAATAAGTGGAAAAGGCGAGAGTGCGCGAGCACACAGGAGCAAAGACAAGCAGCGCAGCTTGATGCGTAGTAAAAAAAATAATAAATAGACAACTGGTCGATCTCATTAGAAATAAAAACCCAAAAGATTAGATAGACAAACAAACAAACACATAAATGTGGAGAGAAGTGCAGTGCGCGCAGGAGGAAAGGTAAACAGCAGACAGACCTGTATCCTTATCTTTACAAGGTCGACCTCAGAACTTTGTTCAGTTTGTCTCGGTGACGGATAATGGAAGGAAGGGCAGGCAATTGTTCGACTTCATTTAAATAAACAAATAAAAAATAAGATAAACTCTCAGGAATAGATAAATAATAACAAAAACATTGTAAAGTGGAGAAAGAGAGAGCGCGCGAATGCACTCAAGCAAACACAAACAGCACAGCACGATGCGTATTTTTTTTTTAAATTGACAAAATAAATCAAAAATAAATCAAAAATAAAAATAAGTGGAAAAGGGGAGAGTGCGCCAGCACACAGGAGCAAACACAAGCAGCGCAGCTTGATGCGTAGTAAAAAAAATAATAAATAGACAACTGGTCGACCTCATTAGAAATAAAAACCCAAAAAATTAGATAGACAAACAAACAAACACATAAATGTGGAGAGAAGGGCAGTGGCGCGCAGGAGCAAAGGTAAACATCAGACAGACCTGAATCCTTATCTTTACAAGGTCGACCTCAGAACTTTGTTCAGTTTGTCTCGGTGACGGATAATGGAAGGAAGGGCAGGCAACTGGTCGACTTCATTTAAATAAACAAATAAAAAATAAGATAAACTCTCAGGAATAGATAAATAATAACAAAAAAATTGTAAAGTGGAGAAAGCGAGAGCGCGCGAATGCACTCAAGCAAACACAAACAGCACAGCACGATGCGTATTTTTTTTAAATTGACAAAATAAAACAAAAATAAATCAAAAATAAAAATAAGTGGGAAGGCCGAGAGTGCGCGAGCACACAGGAGCAAAGACAAGCAGCGCAGCTTGATGCGTAGTAAAAAAAATAATAAATAGACAACTGGTCGACCTCATTAGAAATAAAAACCCAAAAGATTAGATAGACAAACAAACAAACAAATAAATGTGGAGAGAAGGGCAGTGCGCGCAGGAGCAAAGGTAAACAGCAGACAGACCTGAATCCTTATCTTTACAAGGTCAACCTCAGAACTTTGTTCAGTTTGTCTCGGTGACGGACAATGGAAGGGAAGGGCAGGCAACTGGTCGACTTCATTTAAATAAACAAATAAAAAATAAGATAAACTCTCAGGAATAGATAAATAATAACAAAAAAATTGTAAAGTGGAGAAAGCGAGGAGCGCGCGAATGCACTCAAGCAAACACAAACAGCACAGCACGATGCATATTTTTTTAATTGGACAAAATAAATCAAAAATAAATCAAAAATAAAAATAAGTGGAAAAGGCGAGAGTGCGCCAGCACACAGGAACAAAGACAAGCAGCGCAGCTTGATGCGTAGTAAAAAAATAATAAATAGACAACTGGTCGACCTCATTAGAAATAAAAACCCAAAAGATTAGATAGACAAACAAACAAACACATAAATGTGGAGAGAAGGGCAGTGCGCGCAGGAGCAAAGGTAAACAGCAGACAGACCTGAATCCTTATCTTTACAAGGTCGACCTCAGAACTTTGTTCAGTTTGTCTCGGTGACGGATAATGGAAGGAAGGGCAGGCAACTGGTCGACTTCATTTAAATAAACAAAAAAAAATAAGATAAACTCTCAGGAATAGATAAATAATAACAAAAAAATTGTAAAGTGGAGAAAGCGAGAGCGCGCGAATGCACTCAAGCAAACACAAACAGCACAGCACGATGCGTATTTTTTTTAAAATTGACAAAATAAATCAAAAATAAATCAAAAATAAAAATAAGTGGAAAAGGCGAGAGTGCGCGAGCACACAGGAGCAAAGACAAGCAGCGCAGCTTGATGCGTAGTAAAAAAAATAATAAATAGACAACTGGTCGACCTCATTAGAAATAAAAACCCAAAAGATTAGATAGACAAACAAACAAACACATAAATGTGGAGAGAAGTGCAGTGCGCGCAGGAGCAAAGGTAAACAGCAGACAGACCTGAATCCTTATCTTTACAAGGTCGACCTCAGAACTTTGTTCAGTTTGTCTCGGTGAGGAATAATGGAAGGAAGGGCTGGCAACTGGTCGACTTCATTTAAATAAACAAATAAAAAATAAGATAAACTCTCAGGATTAGATAAATAATAACAAAAAAATTGTAAAGTGGAGAAAGCGAGAGCGCGCGAATGCACTCAAGCAAACACAAACAGCACAGCACGATGCGTATTTTTTTTTAAAATTGACAAAATAAATCAAAAATAAATCAAAAATAAAAATAAGTGGAAAAAGCGAGAGGTGCGCGAGCACACAGGAGCAAAGACAAGCAGCGCAGCTTGATGCGAAGTAAAAAAAATAATAAATAGACAACTGGTCGACCTCACTAGAAGTAAATACCCAAAAGATTAGATAGACAAACAAACAAACACATAAATGTGGAGAGAAGGGCAGTGCGCGCAGGAGCAAAGGTAAACAGCAGACAGACCTGAATCCTTATCTTTACAAGGTCGACCTCAGAACTTTGTTCAGTTTGTCTCGGTGACGGATAATGGAAGGAAGGGCAGGCAACTGGTCGACTTCATTTAAATAAACAAATAAAAAATAAGATAAACTCTCAGGAATAGATAAATAATAACAAAAAAAATTGGAAAGAGGAGAAAGCGAGAGCGCGCGAATGCACTCAAGCAAACACAAACAGCACAGCACGATGCGTATTTTTTTAAAATTGACAAAATAAATAAAAAATGAATCAAAAATAAAAATAAGTGGAAAAGGCGAGAGTGCGCGAGCACACAGGAGCAAAGACAAGCAGCGCAGCTTGATGCGTAGTAAAAAAAATAATAAATAGACAACTGGTCGACCTCATTAGAAATAAAAACCCAAAAGATTAGATAGACAAACAAACAAACACATAAATGTGGAGAGAAGGGCAGTGCGCGCAGGAGCAAAGGTAAACAGCAGACAGACCTGAATCCTTATCTTTACAAGGTCCACCTCAGAACTTTGTTCAGTTTGTCTCGGTGACGGATAATGAAGGGAAGGGCAGGCAACTGGTCGACTTCATTTAAATAAACAAATAAAAAATAAGATAAATTCTCAGGAATAGATAAATAATAACAAAAAAATTGTAAAGTGGAGAAAGCGAGAGCGCGCGAATGCACTCAAGCAAACACAAACAGCACAGCACGATGCGTATTTTTTTAAAATTGACAAAATAAATCAAAAATAAATCAAAAATAAAAATAAGTGGAAAAAGCGAGAGTGCGCGAGCACACAGGAGCAAAGACAAGCAGCGCAGCTTGATGCGAAGTAAAAAAAATAATAAATAGACAACTGGTCGACCTCATTAGAAGTAAATACCCAAAAGATTAGATAGACAAACAAACAAACACATAAATGTGGAGAGAAGGGCAGTGCGCGCAGGAGGCAAAGGTAAAGAGCAGACAGACCTGAATCCTTATCTTTACAAGGTCGACCTCAGAACTTTGTTCAGTTTGTCTCGGTGACGGATAATGGAAGGAAGGGCAGGCAACTGGTCGACTTCATTTAAATAAACAAAAAAAAATAAGATAAACTCTCAGGAATAGATAAATAATAACAAAAAAATTGTAAAGTGTAGAAAGCGAGAGCGCGCGAATGCACTCAAGCAAACACAAACAGCACAGCACGATGCGTATTTTTTTTTAAATTGACAAAATAAATCAAAAATAAAAATAAGTGGAAAAGGCGAGAGTGCGCGAGCACACAGGAGCAAAGACAAGCAGCGCAGCTTGATGCGTAGTAAAAAAAATAATAAATAGACAACTGGTCGACCTCATTAGAAATAAAAACCCAAAAAGATTAGATAGACAAACAAACAAACACATAAATGTGGAGAGAAGGGCAGTGTCCGCAGGAGCAAAGGTAAACAGCAGACAGACCTGAATCCTTATCTTTACAAGGTCCACCTCAGAACTTTGTTCAGTTTGTCTCGGTGACGGATAATGGAAGGAAGGGCAGGCAACTGGTCGACTTCATTTAAATAAACAAAAAAAAATAAGATAAACTCTCAGGAATAGATAAATAATAACAAAAATTGTAAAGTGGAGAAAGCGAGAGCACGCGAATGCACTCAAACAAACACAAACAGCACAGCACGATGCGTATTTTTTTTTTAAATTGACAAAATAAATCAAAAATAAAAATAAGTGGAAAAGGCGAGAGTGCGCGAGCACACAGGAGCAAAGACAAGCAGCGCAGCTTGATGCGTAGTAAAAAAAATAATAAATAGACAACTGGTCGACCTCATTAGAAGTAAATACCCAAAAGATTAGATAGACAAACAAATAAACACATAAATGTGGAGAGAAGTGCAGTGCGCGCAGGAGCAAAGGTAAACAGCAGACAGACCTGAATCCTTATCTTTACAAGGTCGACCTCAGAAATTTGTTCAGTTTGTCTCGGGTGACGGATAATGGAAGGAAGGGCAGGCAACTGGTCGACTTCATTAAATAAACAAATAAAAAATAAGATAAACTCTCAGGAATAGATAAATAATAACAAAAAAATTGGAAAGAGGAGAAAGCGAGAGCGCGCGAATGCACTCAAGCAAACACAAACAGCACAGCACGATGCGTATTTTTTTTAAAATTGACAAATAAATCAAAAATGAATCAAAAATAAAAATAAGTGGAAAAGGCGAGAGTGCGCGAGCACACAGGAGCAAAGACAAGCAGCGCAGCTTGATGCGTAGTAAAAAAAATAATAAATAGACAACTGGTCGACCTCATTAGAAATAAAAACCCAAAAGATTAGATAGACAAACAAACACACACATAAATGTGGAGAGAAGGGCAGTGCGCGCAGGAGCAAAGGTAAACAGCAGACAGACCTGAATCCTTATCTTTACAAGGTCCACCTCAGAACTTTGTTCAGTTTGTCTCGGTGAAGATAATGGAAGGAAGGGCAGGCAACTGGTCGACTTCATTTAAATAAACAAATAAAAAATAAGATAAATTCTCAGGAATAGATAAATAATAACAAAAAAATTGTAAAGTGGAGAAAGCGAGAGCGCGCGAATGCACTCAAGCAAACACAAACAGCACAGCACGATGCGTATTTTTTTAAAATTGACAAAATAAATCAAAAATAAATCAAAAATAAAAATAAGTGGAAAAAGCGAGAGAGCGCGAGCACACAGGAGCAAAGACAAGCAGCGCAGCTTGATGCGAAGTAAAAAAAATAATAAATAGACAACTGGTCGACTTCATTAGAAGTAAATACCCAAAAGATTAGATAGACAAACAAACAAACACATAAATGTGGAGAGAAGGGCAGTGCGCGCAGGAGCAAAGGTAAACAGCAGACAGACCTGAATCCTTATCTTTACAAGGTCGACCTCAGAACTTTGTTCAGTTTGTCTCGGTGACGGATAATGGAAGGAAGGGCAGGCAACTGGTCGACTTCATTTAAATAAACAAAAAAAAATAAGATAAACTCTCAGGAATAGATAAATAATAACAAAAATTGTAAAGTGGAGAAAGCGAGAGCACGCGAATGCACTCAAACAAACACAAACAGCACAGCACGATGCGTATTTTTTTTTTAAATTGACAAAATAAATCAAAAATAAAAATAAGTGGAAAAGGCGAGAGTGCGCGAGCACACAGGAGCAAGACAAGCAGCGCAGCTTGATGCGTAGTAAAAAAAATAATAAATAGACAACTGGTCGACCTCATTAGAAATAAATACCCAAAAGATTAGATAGACAAACAAACAAACACATAAATGTGGAGTGAAGGGCAGTGCGCGCAGGAGCAAAGGTAAACAGCAGACAGACCTGAATCCTTATCTTTACAAGGTCGACCTCAGAACTTTGTTCAGTTTGTCTCGGTGACGGATAATGGAAGGAAGGGCAGGCAACTGGTCGACTTCATTTAAATAAACAAATAAAAAATAAGATAAACTCTCAGGAATAGATAAATAATAACAAAAAAATTGTAAAGTGGAGAAAGCGGAGAGCGCGCGAATGCACTCAAGAAAACACAAACAGCACAGCACGATGCGTATTTTTTTAAAATTGACAAAATAAATCAAAAATAAATCAAAAATAAAAATAAGTGGAAAAAGCGAGAGTGCGCGAGCACACAGGAGCAAAGACAAGCAGCGCAGCTTGATGCGAAGTAAAAAAAAATAATAAATAGACAACTGGTCGACCTCATTAGAAGTAAATACCCAAAAGATTAGATAGACAAACAAACAAACACATAAATGTGGAGAGAAGGGCAGTGCGCGCAGGAGCAAAGGTAAACAGCAGACAGACCTGAATCCTTATCTTTACAAGGTCGACCTCAGAACTTTGTTCAGTTTGTCTCGGTGACGGATAATGGAAGGAAGGGCAGGCAACTGGTCGACTTCATTTAAATAAACAAAAAAAAATAAGATAAACTCTCAGGAATAGATAAATAATAACAAAAAAATTGTAAAGTGTAGAAAGCGAGAGCGCGCGAATGCACTCAAGCAAACACAAACAGCACAGCACGATGCGTATTTTTTTTTTAAATTGACAAAATAAATCAAAAATAAAAATAAGTGGAAAAGGCGAGAGTGCGCGAGCACACAGGAGCAAAGACAAGCAGCGCAGCTTGATGCGTAGTAAAAAAAATAATAAATAGACAACTGGTCGACCTCATTAGAAATAAAAACCCAAAAGATTAGATAGACAAACAAACAAACACATAAATGTGGAGAGAAGGACAGTGCGCGCAGGAGCAAAGGTAAACAGCAGACAGACCTGAATCCTTATCTTTACAAGGTCGACCTCAGAACTTTGTTCAGTTTGTCTCGGTGACGGATAATGGAAGGAAGGGCAGGCAACTGGTCGACTTCATTTAAATAAACAAATAAAAAATAAGATAAACTCTCAGGAATAGATAAATAATAACAAAAAAATTGTAAAGTGGATAAAGCGAGAGCGCGCGAATGCAATCAACCAAACACAAACAGCAATGCACGATGCGTATTTTCTTTTAAAATTGACAAAATAAATCAAAAATAAATCAAAAATAAAAATAAGTGGAAAAGGCGAGAGTGCGCGAGCACACAGGAGCAAAGACAAGCAGCGCAGCTTGATGCGTAGTAAAAAAAAATAATAAATAGACAACTGGTCGATCTCATTAGAAATAAAAACCCAAAAGATTAGATAGACAAACAAACAAACACATAAATGTGGAGAGAAGTGCAGTGCGCGCAGGAGCAAAGGTAAACAGCAGACAGACCTGTATCCTTATGTTTACAAGGTCGACCTCAGAACTTTGTTCAGTTTGTCTCGGTGACGGATAATGGAAGGAAGGGCAGGCAATTGTTCGACTTCATTTAAATAAACAAATAAAAATAAGATAAACTCTCAGGAATAGATAAATAATAACAAAAACATTGTAAAGTGGAGAAAGAGAGAGCGCGCGAATGCACTCAAGCAAACACAAACAGCACAGCACGATGCGTATTTTTTTTTAAAATTGACAAAATAAATCAAAAATAAATCAAAAATAAAAATAAGTGGAAAAGGCGAGAGTGCGCCAGCACACAGGAGCAAACACAAGCAGCGCAGCTTGATGCGTAGTAAAAAAAATAATAAATAGACAACTGGTCGACCTCATTAGAAATAAAAACCCAAAAAATTAGATAGACAAACAAACAAACACATAAATGTGGAGAGAAGGGCAGTGCGCGCAGGAGCAAAGGTAAACATCAGACAGACCTGAATCCTTATCTTTACAAGGTCGACCTCAGAACTTTGTTCAGTTTGTCTCGGTGACGGATAATGGAAGGAAGGGCAGGCAACTGGTCGACTTCATTTAAATAAACAAATAAAAAATAAGATAAACTCTCAGGAATAGATAAATAATAACAAAAAAATTGTAAAGTGGAGAAAGCGAGAGCGCTGCGAATGCACTCAAGCAAACACAAACAGCACAGCACGATGCGTATTTTTTTTAAATTGACAAAATAAAACAAAAATAAATCAAAAATAAAAATAAGTGGGAAGGCCGAGAGTGCGCGAGCACACAGGAGCAAAGACAAGCAGCGCAGCTTGATGCGTAGTAAAAAAAATAATAAATAGACAACTGGTCGACCTCATTAGAAATAAATACCCCAAAAGATTAGATAGACAAACAAACAAACAAATAAATGTGGAGAGAAGGGCAGTGCGCGCAGGAGCAAAGGTAAACAGCAGACAGACCTGAATCCTTATCTTTACAAGGTCGACCTCAGAACTTTGTTCAGTTTGTCTCGGTGACGGACAATGGAAGGAAGGGCAGGCAACTGGTCGACTTCATTTAAATAAACAAATAAAAAATAAGATAAACGTCCTCAGGAATAGATAAATAATAACAAAAAATTGTAAAGTGGAGAAAGCGAGAGCGCGCGAATGCACTCAAGCAAACACAAACAGCACAGCACGATGCATATTTTTTTTAATTGACAAAATAAATCAAAAATAAATCAAAAATAAAAATAAGTGGAAAAGGCGAGAGTGCGCCAGCACACAGGAACAAAGACAAGCAGCGCAGCTTGATGCGTAGTAAAAAAAATAATAAATAGACAACTGGTCGACCTCATTAGAAATAAAAACCCAAAAGATTAGATAGACAAACAAACAAACACATAAATGTGGAGAGAAGGGCAGTGCGCGCAGGAGCAAAGGTAAACAGCAGACAGACCTGAATCCTTATCTTTACAAGGTCGACCTCAGAACTTTGTTCAGTTTGTCTCGGTGACGGATAATGGAAGGAGGGCAGGCAACTGGTCCGACTTCATTTAAATAAACAAAAAAAAATAAGATAAACTCTCAGGAATAGATAAATAATAACAAAAAAATTGTAAAGTGGAGAAAGCGAGAGCGCGCGAATGCACTCAAGCAAACACAAACAGCACAGCACGATGCGTATTTTTTTTAAAATTGACAAAATAAATCAAAAATAAATCAAAAATAAAAATAAGTGGAAAAGGCGAGAGTGCGCGAGCACACAGGAGCAAAGACAAGCAGCGCAGCTTGATGCGTAGTAAAAAAAATAATAAATAGACAACTGGTCGACCTCATTAGAAATAAAAACCCAAAAGATTAGATAGACAAACAAACAAACACATAAATGTGGAGAGAAGTGCAGTGCGCGCAGGAGCAAAGGTAAACAGCAGACAGACCTGAATCCTTATCTTTACAAGGTCGACCTCAGAACTTTGTTCAGTTGTCTCGGTGAGGAATAATGGAAGGAAGGGCAGGCAACTGGTCGACTTCATTTAAATAAACAAATAAAAAATAAGATTAACTCTCAGGATTAGATAAATAATAACAAAAAAATTGTAAAGTGGAGAAAGCGAGAGCGCGCGAATGCACTCAAGCAAACACAAACAGCACAGCACGATGCGTATTTTTTTTAAAATTGACAAAATAAATCAAAAATAAATCAAAAATAAAAATAAGTGGAAAAAGCGAGAGTGCGCGAGCACACAGGAGCAAAGACAAGCAGCGCAGCTTGATGCGAAGTAAAAAAATAATAAATAGACAACTGGTCGACCTCATTAGAAGTAAATACCCAAAAGATTAGATAGACAAACAAACAAACACATAAATGTGGAGAGAAGGGCAGTGCGCGCAGGAGCAAAGGTAAACAGCAGACAGACCTGAATCCTTATCTTTACAAGGTCGACCTCAGAACTTTGTTCAGTTTGTCTCGGTGACGGATAATGGAAGGAAGGGCAGGCAACTGGTCGACTTCATTTAAATAAACAAAAAAAATAAGATAAACTCTCAGGAATAGATAAATAATAACAAAAAAATTGTAAAGTGGAGAAAGCGAGAGCGCGCGAATGCACTCAAGCAACACAAACAGCACAGCACGATGCGTATTTTTTTTTTAAATTGACAAAATAAATCAAAAATAAAAATAAGTGGAAAAGGCGAGAGTGCGCGAGCACACAGGAGCAAAGACAAGCAGCGCAGCTTGATGCGTAGTAAAAAAAATAATAAATAGACAACTGGTCGACCTCATTAGAAATAAAAACCCAAAAGATTAGATAGACAAACAAACAAACACATAAATGTGGAGAGAAGGGCAGTGTCCGCAGGAGCAAAGGTAAACAGCAGACAGACCTGAATCCTTATCTTTACAAGGTCCACCTCAGAACTTTGTTCAGTTTGTCTCGGTGACGGATAATGGAAGGAAGGGCAGGCAACTGGTCGACTTCATTTAAATAAACAAAAAAAATAAGATAAACTCTCAGGAATAGATAAATAATAACAAAAATTGTAAAGTGGAGAAAGCGAGAGCACGGGAATGCACTCAAACAAACACAAACAGCACAGCACGATGCGTATTTTTTTTTTAAATTGACAAATAAATCAAAAATAAAAATAAGTGGAAAAGGCGAGAGGTGCGCGAGCACACAGGAGCAAGACAAGCAGCGCAGCTTGATGCGTAGTAAAAAAATAATAAATAGACAACTGGTCGACCTCATTAGAAATAAATACCCAAAAGATTAGATAGACAAACAAACAAACACATAAATGTGGGAGTGAAGGGCAGTGCGCGCAGGAGCAAAGGTAAACAGCAGACAGACCTGAATCCTTATCTTTACAAGGTCGACCTCAGAACTTTGTTCAGTTTGTCTCGGTGACGGATAATGGAAGGAAGGGCAGGCAACTGGTCGACTTCATTTAAATAAACAAATAAAAAATAAGATAAACTCTCAGGAATAGATAAATAATAACAAAAAAATTGTAAAGTGGAGAAAGCGAGAGCGCGCGAATGCACTCAAGCAAACACAAACAGCACAGCACGATGCGTATTTTTTTTTAAAATTGACAAAATAAATCAAAAATAAATCAAAAATAAAAATAAGTGTTAAAAGCGAGAGTGCGCGAGCACACAGGAGCAAAGACAAGCAGTGCAGCTTGATGAGTAGTAAAAAAAATAATAAATAGACAACTGGTCGACCTCATTAGAAATAAAAACCCAAAAGATTAGATAGACAAACAAACAAACACATAAATGTGGAGAGAAGGGCAGTGCGCGCAGGAGCAAAGGTAAACAGCAGACAGACCTGAATCCTTATCTTTACAAGGTCGACCTCAGAACTTTGTTCAGTTTGTCTCGGTGACGGATAATGGAAGGAAGGGCAGGCAACTGGTCGACTTCATTTAAATGAACAAAAAAAATAAGATAAACTCTCAGGAATAGATAAATAATAACAAAAAAATTGTAAAGTGTAGAAAGCGAGAGCGCGCGAATGCACTCAAGCAAACACAAACTGCACAGCACGATGCGTATTTTTTTTAAATTGACAAAATAAATCAAAAATAAATCAAAAATAAAAATAAGTGGAAAAGGCGAGAGTGCGCGAGCACACAGAAGCAAAGACAAGCAGCGCAGCTTGATGCGTAGTAAAAAAAATAATAAATAGACAACTGGTCGACCTCATTAGAAATAAAAACCCAAAAGATTAGATAGACAAACAAACAAACACATAAATGTGGAGAGAAGGGCAGTGCGCGCAGGAGCAAAGGTAAACAGCAGACAGACCTGAATCCTTATCTTTACAAGGTCGACCTCAGAACTTTGTTCAGTTTGTCTCGGTGACGGATAATGGAAGGAAGGGCAGGCAACTGGTCGACTTCATTTAAATAAACAAAAAAAAATAGATAAATTCTCAGGAATAGATAAATAATAACAAAAACATTGTAAAGTGGAGAAAGAGAGAGCGCGCGAATGCACTCAAGTAAACACAAACAGCACAGCACGATGCGTATTTTTTTTTAAATTGACAAAATAAATCAAAAATAAATCAAAAATAAAAATAAGTGGAAAAGGCGAGAGTGCGCGAGCACACAGGAGCAAAGACAAGCAGCGCAGCTTGATGCGTAGTAAAAAAAATAATAAATAGACAACTGGTCGACCTCATTAGAAATAAATACCCAAAAGATTAGATAGACAAACAAACAAACACATAAATGTGGAGAGAAGGGCAGTGCGCGCAGGAGCAAATGTAAACAGCAGACAGACCTGAATCCTTATCTTTACAAGGTCCTCCTCAGAACTTTGTTCAGTTTGTCTCGGTGACGGATAATGGAAGGAAGGGCAGGCAACTGGTCGACTTCATTTAAATAAACAAATAAAAAATAAGATAAACTCTCAGGAATAGATAAATAATAACAAAAAAATTGTAAAGTGGAGAAAGCGAGAGCGCGCGAATGCACTCAAGCAAACACAAACAGCACAGCACGATGCGTAATTTTTTTTAAATTGACAAAATAAATCAAAAATAAATCAAAAATAAAAATAAGAGGAAAAGGCGAGAGTGCGCGAGCTCACAGGAGCAAAGACAAGCAGCGCAGCTTGATGCGTAGTAAAAAAAATAATAAATAGACAACTGGTCGACCTCATTAGAAATAAAAACCCAAAAGATTAGATAGACAAACAAACAAACACATAAATGTGGAGAAAAGGGCAGTGTGCGCAGGAGCAAAGGTAAACAGCAGACAGACCTGAATCCTTATCTTTACAAGGTCGACCTCAGAACTTTGTTCAGTTTGTCTCGGTGACGGATAATGGAAGGAAGGGCAGGCAACTGGTCGACTTCATTTAAATAAACAAAAAAAAATAAGATAAACTCTCAGGAATAGATAAATAATAACAAAAAAATTGTCAAGTGGAGGAAGCGAGAGCGCGCGAATGCACTCAAGCAAACACAATCAGCACAGCACGATGCGTATTTTTTTTAAAATTGACAAAATAAATCAAAAATAAATCAAAAATAAAAATAAGTGGAAAAAGCGAGAGTGCGCGAGCACACAGGAGCAAAGACAAGCAGCGCAGCTTGATGCGAAGTAAAAAAAATAATAAATAGACAACTGGTCGACCTCATTAGAAATAAATACCCAAAAGATTAGATAGACAAACAAACAAACACATAAATGTGGAGAGAAGGGCAGTGCGCGCAGGAGCAAAGGTAAACAGCAGACAGACCTGAATCCTTATCTTTACAAGGTCGACCTCAGAACTTTGTTCAGTTTGTCTCGGTGACGGATAATGGAAGGAAGGGCAGGCAACTGGTCGACTTCATTTAAATAAACAAAAAAAAATAAGATAAACTCTCAGGAATAGATAAATAATAACAAAAAAATTGTAAAGTGGAGAAAGCGAGAGCGCGCGAATGCACTCAAGCAAACACAAACAGCACAGCACGATGCGTATTTTTTTAAAAATTGACAAAATAAATCAAAAATAAAAATAAGTGGAAAAGGCGAGAGTGCGCGAGCACACAGGAGCAAAGACAAGCAGCGCAGCTTGATGCGTAGTAAAAAAAATAATAAATAGACAACTGGTCGACCTCATTAGAAATAAAAAACCCAAAAGATTAGATAGACAAACAAACAAACACATAAACGTGGAGAGAAGGGCAGTGTGCGCAGGAGCAAAGGTAAACAGCAGACAGACCTGAATCCTTATCTTTACAAGGTCGACCTCAGAACTTTGTTCAGTTTGTCTCGGTGACGGATAATGGAAGGAAGGGCAGGCAACTGGTCGACTTCATTTAAATAAACAAATAAAAAATAAGATAAACTCTCAGGAATAGATAAATAATAACAAAAAAATTGTAAAGTGGAGAAGCGAGAGCGGCGCGAATGCACTCAAGCAAACACAAACAGCACAGCACGATGCGTATTTTTTTAAAATTGACAAAATAAATCAAAAATAAATCAAAAATAAAAATAAGTGGAAAAGGCGAGAGTGCGCGAGCACACAGGAGCAAAGACAAGCAGCGCAGCTTGATGCGTAGTAAAAAAATAATAAATAGACAACTGGTCGACCTCATTAGAAATAAATACCCAAAAGATTAGATAGACAAACAAACAAACACTTAAATGTGGAGAGAAGGGCAGTGCGCGCAGGAGCAAAGGTAAACAGCAGACAGACCTGAATCCTTATCTTTACAAGGTCGACCTCAGAACTTTGTTCAGTTTGTCTCGGTGACGGATAATGGAAGGAAGGGCAGGCAACTGGTCGACTTCATTTAAATAAACAAATAAAAAATAAGATAAACTCTCAGGAATAGATAAATAATAACAAAAAAATTGTAAAGTGGAGAAAGCGAGAGCGCGCGAATGCACTCAAGCAAACACAAACAGCACAGCACGATGCGTATTTTTTTTAAAATTGACAAAATAAATCAAAATAAATCAAAAATAAAAAATAAGAGTTAAAGGCGAGAAGGTGCGCGAGCACACAGGAGCAAAGACAAGCAGTGCAGCTTGATGAGTAGTAAAAAAAATAATAAAAAGACAACTGGTCGACCTCATTAGAAATAAAAACCCAAAAGATTAGATAGACAAACAAACAAACACATAAATGTGGAGAGAAGGGCAGTGCGGGCAGGAGAAAAGGTAAACAGCAGACAGACCTGAATCCTTATCTTTACAAGGTCGACCTCAGAACTTTGTTCAGTTTGTCTCGGTGACGGATAATGGAAGGAAGGGCAGGCAACTGGTCGACTTCATTTAAATAAACAAAAAAATAAGATAAACTCTCAGGAATAGATAAATAATAACAAAAAAATTGTAAAGTGGAGAAAGCGAGAGCGCGCGAATGCACTCAAGCAAACACACACAGCACAGCACGATGCGTATTTTTTTTTAAATTGACAAAATAAATCAAAAATAAAAATAAGTGGAAAAAGCGAGAGTGCGCGAGCACACAGGAGCAAAGACAAGCAGCGCAGCTTGATGCGTAGTAAAAAAAATAATAAATAGACAACTGGTCGACCTCATTAGAAATAAAAACCCAAAAGATTAGATAGAGAAACAAACAAACACATAAATGTGGAGAGAAGGGCAGTGCGCGCAGGGGCAAAGGTAAACAGCAGACATACCTGAATCCTTATCTTTACAAGGTCGACCTCAGAACTTTGTTCAGTTGGTCTCGGTGACGGATAATGAAGGAAGGGCATGCAACTGGTCGATTTCATTTCAATAAACAAATAAAAAATAAGATAAACTCCCAGGAATACATAAATAATAACAAAAAAATTGTAAAGTGGAGAAAGCGAGGAGCGCGCGAATGCACTCAAGCAAACACAAACAGCACAGCACGATGCGTATTTTTTTAAAAATTGACAAAATAAATCAAAAATGAATCAAAAATAAAAATAAGTGGAAAAGGCGAGAGTGCACGAGCCACAGGAGCAAAGACAAGCAGCGCAGCTTGATGCGTAGTAAAAAAAATAATAAATAGACAACTGGTCGACCTCATTAGAAATAAAAACCCAAATGATTAGATAGACAATCAAACAAACACATAAATATGGAGAGAAGGGCAGTGCGCGCAGGAGCAAAGGTAAGCAGCAGACAGACCTGAATCCTTATCTTTACAAGGTCGACCTCAGAACTTTGTTCAGTTTGTCTCGGTGACGGATAATGGAAGGAAGGGCAGGCAACTGGTCGACTTCATTTAAATAAACAAATAAAAAATAAGATAAACTCTCAGGAATAGATAAATAATAACAAAAAAAATTGTAAAGTGGAGAAAGCGAGAGCGCGCGAATGCACTCAAGCAAACACAAACAGCACAGCACGATGCGTATTTTTTTTTAAATTGACAAAATGAATCAAAAATAAATCAAAAATAAAAATAAGTGGAAAAGGCGAGAGTGCGCGAGCACACAGGAGCAAAGACAAGCAGCGCAGCTTGATGCGTAGTAAAAAAAATAATAAATAGACAACTGGTCGACCTCATTAGAAATAAATACCCAAAAGATTAGATAGACAAACAAACAAACACATAAATGTGGAGAGAAGGCAGTGCGCACAGGAGCAAAGGTAAACAGCAGACAGACCTGAATCCTTATCTTTACAAGGTCGACCTCAGAACTTTGTTCAGTTTGTCTCGGTGACGGATAATGGAAGGAAGGGCAGGCAACTGGTCGACTTCATTTAAATAAACAAAAAAAAATAAGATAAACTCTCAGGAATAGATAAATAATAACAAAATTGTAAAGTGGAGAAAGCGAGAGCTCGCGAATGCACTCAAGCAAACACAAACAGCACAGCATGATGCGTATTTTTTTTTAAATTGACAAAATAAATCAAAAATAAAAATAAGTGGAAAAGGTGAGAGTGCGCGAGCACACAGGAGCAAAGACAAGCAGCGCAGCTTGATGCGTAGTAAAAAAAATAATAAATGGACAACTGGTCGACCTCATTAGAAATAAAAACCCAAAGATTAGATAGACAAACAAACAAACACATAAATGTGGAGAGAAGGGCAGTGCGAGCAGGAGCAAAGGTAAACAGCAGACAGACCTGAATCATTATCTTTACAAGGTCGACCTCAGAACTTGTTCAGTTTGTCTCGGTGACGGATAATGGAAGGAAGGGCAGGCAACTGGTCGACTTCATTTAAATAAACAAATAAAAAAATAATATGAATTCTCAGGAATAGATAAATAATAACAAAAAAATTGTAAAGTGGAGCAAGCGAGAGCGCGCGAATGCACTCAAGCAAACACAAACAGCACAGCACGATGCTTATTTTTTTTTAAATTGACAAAATAAATCAAAAATAAATCAAAAATAAAAATATGTGGAAAAGGCGAGAGTGCGCGAGCACACAGGAGCAAAGACAAGCAGCGCAGCTTGATGCGTAGTAAAAAAAATAATAAATACACAACTGGAAGACCTCATTAGAAATAAAAACCCAAAAGATTAGATAGACAAACAAACAAACACATAAATGTGGAGAGAAGGGCAGTGCGCGTAGGAGCAAAGGTAAACAGCAGACAGACCTGAATCCTTATCTTTACAAGGTCGACCTCAGAACTTTGTTCAGTTTGTCTCGGTGACGGATAATGGAAGGAAGGGCAGGCAACTGGTCGACTTCATTTAAATAAACAAATAAAAAATAAGATAAACTCTCACGAATAGATAAATAATAACAAAAAAATTGTAAAGTGGAGAAAGCGAGAGCGCGCGAATGCACTCAAGCAAACACAAACAGCACAGCACGATGCGTATTTTTTTTTAAATTGACAAAATAAATCAAAAATAAAAATAAGTGGAAAAGGCGAGAGTGCGCGAGCACACAGGAGCAAAGACAAGCAGCGCAGCTTGATGCGTAGTAAAAAAAATAATAAATAGACAACTGGTCGACCTCATTAGAAATAAAAACCAAAAAGATTAGATAGACAAACAAACAAACACATAAATGTGGAGAGAAGGGCAGTGCGCGCAGGAGCAAAGGTAAAGAGCAGACAGACCTGAATCCTTATCTTTACAAGGTCGACCTCAGAACTTTGTTCAGTTTGTCTCGGTAACGGATAATGGAAGGAAGGGCAGGCAACTGGTCGACTTCATTTAAATAAACAAATAAAAAATAAGATAAACTCTCAGGAATAGATAAATAATAACAAAAAAATTGTAAAGTGGAGAAAGCGAGAGCCCGCGAATGCACTCAAGCAAACACAAAAAGCACATCACGATGCGTATTTTTTTAAAAATTGACAAAATAAATCAAAAATAAATCAAAAATAAAAGTAAGTGGAAAAGGCGAGAGTGCGCGAGCACACAGGTGAAAAGACAAGCAGCGCAGCTTGATGCGTAGTAAAAAAAATAATAAATAGACAACTGGTCGACCTCATTAGAAATAAAAACCCAAAAGATTAGATAGACAAACAAACAAACACATAAATGTGGAGAGAAGGGCAGTGCGCGCAGGAGCAAAGGTAAACAGCAGACAGACCTGAATCCTTATCTTTACAAGGTCGACCTCAGTACTTTGTTCAGTTTGTCTCGGTGACGGATAATGGAAGGAAGGGCAGGCAACTGGTCGACTTCATTTAAATAAACAAATAAAAAATAAGATAAACTCTCAGGAATAGATAAATAATAACAAAAAATTGTAAAGTGGAGAAAGCGGGAGCGCGCGAATGCACTCAAGCAAACACAAACAGCACAGCACGATGCGTATTTTTTTAAAAATTGACAAAATAAATCAAAAATAAATCAAAAATAAAAATAAGTGGAAAAGGCGAGAGTGCGCGAGCACACAGGAGCAAAGACAAGCAGCGCAGCTTGATGCGTAGTAAAAAAAATAATAAATAGACAACTGGTCGACCTCATTAGAAATAAAAACCCAAAAGATTAGATAGACAAACAAACAAACACATAAATGTGGAGAGAAGGGCAGTGCGCGCAGGAGCAAAGGTAAACAGCAGACAGACCTGAATCCTTATCTTTACAAGGTCGACCTCAGAAGTTTGTTCAGTTTGTCTCGGTGACGGATAATCGAAGGAAGGGCAGGCAACTGGTCGACTTCATTTAAATAAACAAATAAAAAATAAGATAAACTCTCAGGAATAGATAAATAATAACAAAAAAATTGTAAAGTGGAGAAAGCGGGAGCGCGCGAATGCACTCAAGCAAACACAAACAGCACAGCACGATGCGTATTTTTTTTTAAATTGACAAAATAAATCAAAAATAAATCAAAAATAAAAATAAGTGGAAAAGGCGAGAGTGCGCGAGCACACAGGAGCAAAGACAAGCATCGCAGCTTGATGCGTAGTAAAAAAAAATAATAAATAGACAACTGGTCGACCTCATTAGAAATAAAAACCCAAAAGATCAGATAGACAAACAAACAAACACATAAATGTGGAGAGAAGGCAGTGCGCGCAGGAGCAAAGGTAAACAGCAGACAGACCTGAATCCTTATCTTTACAAGGTCGACCTCAGAACTTTGTTCAGTTTGTCTCGGTGACGGATAATGGAAAGAAGGGCAGGCAACTGGTCTTCTTCATTTAAATAAACAAATAAAAAATAAGATAAACTCTCAGGAATAGATAAATAATAACAGAAAAATTGTAAAGTGGAGAAAGCGAGAGACCGCGAATGCACTCAAGCAAACACAAACAGCACAGCACGATGCGTATTTTTTTTAAAAATTGACAAAATAAATCAAAAATAAATCAAAAATAAAAATAAGTGGAAAACGCGAGAGTGCGCGTGCACACAGGAGAAAAGACAAGCAGCGCAGCTTGATGCGTAGTAAAAAAAATAATAAATAGACAACTGGTCAACCTCATTAGAAATAAAAACCCAAAAGATTAGATAGACAAACAAACAAACACATAAATGTGGAGAGAAGGGCAGTGCGCGCAGGAGCAAAGGTAAACAGCAGACAGACCTGAATCCTTATCTTTACAAGGTCGACCTCAGAACTTTGTTCAGTTTGTCTCGGTGACGGATAATGGAAGGAAGGGCAGGCAACTGGTCGACTTCATTTAAATAAACAAATAAAAAATAAGATAAACTCTCAGGAATAGATAAATAATAACAAAAAAATTGTAAAGTGGAGAAAGCGAGAGCGCGCGAATGCACTCAAGCAAACACAAACAGCACAGCACGATGCGTATTTTTTTTAAATTGACAAAATAAATCAAAAATAAATCAAAAATAAAAGTAAGTGGAAAAGGCGAGAGTGCGCGAGCAGACAGGAGCAAATACAAGCAGCGCAGCTTGATGCGTAGTAAAAAAAATAATAAATAGACAACTGGTCGACCTCATTAGAAATAAAAACCCAAAAGATTAGATAGACAAACAAACAAACACATAAATGTGGAGAGAAGGGCAGTGCGCGCAGGAGCAAAGGTAAACAGCAGACAGACCTGAATCCTTATCTTTACAAGGTCGACCTCAGAACTTTGTTCAGTTTGTCTCGGTGACGGATAATGGAAGGAAGGGTAGGCAACTGGTCGACTTCATTTAAATAAACAAATAAAAAATAAGATAAACTCTCAGGAATAGATAAATAATAACAAAAAAATTGTAAAGTGGAGAAAGCGAGAGCGCGCGAATGCACTCAAGCAAACACAAACAGCACAGCACGATGCGTATTTTTTTTTAAATTGACAAAATAAATCAAAAATAAAAATAAGTGGAAAAGGCGAGAGTGCGCGAGCACACAGGAGCAAAGACAAGCAGCGCAGCTTGATGCGTAGTAAAAAAAATAATAAATAGACAACTGGTCGACCTCATTAGAAATAAAAACCAAAAAGATTAGATAGACAAACAAACACATAAATGTGGAGAGAAGGGCAGTGCGCGCAGGAGCAAAGGTAAACAGCAGACAGACCTGAATCCTTATCTTTACAAGGTCGACCTCAGAACTTTGTTCAGTTTGTCTCGGTAACGGATAATGGAAGGAAGGGCAGGCAACTGGTCGACTTCATTTAAATAAACAAATAAAAAATAAGATAAACTCTCAGGAATAGATAAATAATAACAAAAAAATTGTAAAGTGGAGAAAGCGAGAGCCCGCGAATGCACTCAAGCAAACACAAACAGCACATCACGATGCGTATTTTTTTAAAAATTGACAAAATAAATCAAAAATAAAAGTAAGTGGAAAGGGCGAGAGTGCGCGAGCACACAGGAGCAAAGACAAGCAGCGCAGCTTGATGCGTAGTAAAAAAAAATAATAAATAGACAACTGGTCGACCTCATTAGAAATAAAAACCCAAAAGATTAGATAGACAAACAAACAAACACATAAATGTGGAGAGAAGGGCAGTGCGCGCAGGAGCAAAGGTAAACAGCAGACAGACCTGAATCCTTATCTTTACAAGGTCGACCTCAGTACTTTGTTCAGTTTGTCTCGGTGACGGATAATGGAAGGAAGGGGCAGGCAACTGGTCGAATTCATTTAAATAAACAAATAAAAATAAGATAAACTCTCAGGAATAGATAAATAATAACAAAAAATTGTAAAGTGGAGAAAGCGAGAGCGCGCGAATGCACTCAAGCAAACACAAACAGCACAGCACGATGCGTATTTTTTTAAAAATTGACAAAATAAATCAAAAATAAATCAAAAATAAAAATAAGTGGAAAAGGCGAGAGTGCGCGAGCACACAGGAGCAAAGACAAGCAGCGCAGCTTGATGCGTAGTAAAAAAATTAATAAATAGACAACTGGTCGACCTCATTAGAAATAAATACCCAAAAGATTAGATAGACAAACAAACAAACACATAAATGTGGAGAGAAGGGCAGTGCGCGCAGGAGCAAAGGTAAACAGCAGACAGACCTGAATCCTTATCTTTACAAGGTCGACCTCAGAAGTTTGTTCAGTTTGTCTCGGTGACGGATAATGGAAGGAAGGGCAGGCAACTGGTCGACTTCATTTAAATAAACAAATAAAAAATAAGATAAACTCTCAGGAATAGATAAATAATAACAAAAAAATTGTAAAGTGGAGAAAGCGAGAGCGCGCGAATGCACTCAAGCAAACACAAACAGCACAGCACGATGCGTATTTTTTTTTAAATTGACAAAATAAATCAAAAATAAATCAAAAATAAAAATAAGTGGAAAAGGCGAGAGTGCGCGAGCACACAGGAGCAAAGACAAGCAGCGCAGCTTGATGCGTAGTAAAAAAAAATAATAAATAGACAACTGGTCGACCTCATTAGAAATAAAAACCCAAAGATCAGATAGACAACAAACAAACACATAAATGTGGAGAGAAGGGCAGTGCGCGCAGGAGCAAAGGTAAACAGCAGACAGACCTGAATCCTTATCTTTACAAGGTCGACCTCAGAACTTTGTTCAGTTTGTCTCGGTGACGGATAATGGAAGGAAGGGCAGGCAACTGGTCTTCTTCATTTAAATAAACAAATAAAAAATAAGATAAACTCTCAGGAATAGATAAATAATAACAGAAAAATTGTAAAGTGGAGAAAGCGTGAGCCCGCGAATGCACTCAAGCAAACACAAATAGCACAGCACGATGCGTATTTTTTTTAAAAATTGACAAAATAAATCAAAAATAAATCAAAAATAAAAATAAGTGGAAAAGGCGAGAGTGCGCGAGCACACAGGAGAAAAGACAAGCAGCGCAGCTTGATGCGTAGTAAAAAAAATAATAAATAGACAACTGGTCAACCTCATTAGAAATAAAAACCCAAAAGATTAGATAGACAAACAAACAAACACATAAATGTGGAGAGAAGGGCAGTGCGCGCAGGAGCAAAGGTAAACAGCAGACAGACCTGAATCCTTATCTTTACAAGGTCGACCTCAGAACTTTGTTCAGTTTGTCTCGGTGACGGATAATGGAAGGAAGGGCAGGCAACTGGTCGACTTCATTTAAATAAACAAATAAAAAATAAGATAAACTCTCAGGAATAGATAAATAATAACAAAAAAATTGTAAAGTGGAGAAAGCCAGAGCGCGCAAATGCACTCAAGCAAACACAAACAGCACAGCACGATGCGTATTTTTTTTAAAATTGACAAAATAAATCAAAAATAAATCAAAAATAAAAATAAGTGGAAAAGGCGAGAGTGCGCGAGCACACAGGAGCAAAGACAAGCAGCGCAGCTTGATGCGTAGTAAAAAAAATAATAAATAGACAACTGGTCGACCTCATTAGAAATAAAAACCCAAAAGATTAGATAGACAAACAAACAAACACATAAATGTGGAGAGAAGGGCAGTGCGCGCAGGAGCAAAGGTAAACAGCAGACAGACCTGAATCCTTATCTTTGCAAGGTCGACCTCAGAACTTTGTTCAGTTTGTCTCGGTGACGGATCATCGAAGGAAGGGCAGGCAACTGGTCGACTTCATTTAAATGAACAAATAAAAAATAAGATAAACTCTCAGGAATAGATGAATAATAACAAAAAAATTGTAAAGTGGAGAATGCGAGAGCGCGCGGATGCACTCAAGCAAACACAAACAGCACAGCACGATGCGTATTTTTTTTTAAATTGACAAAATAAATCAAAAATAAAAATAAGTGGAAAAGGCGAGAGTGCGCGAGCACACAGGAGCAAAGACAAGCAGCGCAGCTTGATGCGTAGTAAAAAAAATAATAAATAGACAACTGGTCGACCTCATTAGAAATAAAAACCAAAAAGATTAGATAGACAAACAAACAAACACATAAATGTGGAGAGAAGGGCAGTGCGCGCAGGAGCAAAGGTAAAGAGCAGACAGACCTGAATCCTTATCTTTACAAGGTCGACCTCAGAACTTTGTTCAGTTTGTCTCGGTAACGGATAATGGAAGGAAGGGCAGGCAACTGGTCGACTTCATTTAAATAAACAAATAAAAAATAAGATAAACTCTCAGGAATAGATAAATAGTAACAAAAAAATTGTAAAGTGGAGAAAGCGAGAGCCCGCGAATGCACTCAAGCAAACACAAACAGCACATCACGATGCGTATTTTTTTTAAAAATTGACAAAATAAATCAAAAATAAATCAAAAATAAAAGTAAGTGGAAAGGGCGAGAGTGCGCGAGCACACAGGAGCAAAGACAAGCAGCGCAGCTTGATGCGTAGTAAAAAAAATAATAAATAGACAACTGGTCGACCTCATTAGAAATAAAAACCCAAAAGATTAGATAGACAAACAAACAAACACATAAATGTGGAGAGAAGGGCAGTGCGCGCAGGAGCAAAGGTAAACAGCAGACAGACCTGAATCCTTATCTTTACAAGGTCGACCTCAGTACTTTGTTCAGTTTGTCTCGGTGACGGATAATGGAAGGAAGGGCAGGCAACTGGTCGACTTCATTTAAATAAACAAATAAAAAATAAGATAAACTCTCAGGAATAGATAAATAATACAAAAAATTGTAAAGTGGAGAAAGCGAGAGCGCGCGAATGCACTCAAGCAAACACAAACAGCACAGCACGATGCGTATTTTTTTAAAAATTGACAAAATAAATCAAAAATAAATCAAAAATAAAAATAAGTGGAAAAGGCGAGAGTGCGCGAGCACACAGGAGCAAAGACAAGCAGCGCAGCTTGATGCGTAGTAAAAAAAATAATAAATAGACAACTGGTCGACCTCATTAGAAATAAACACCCAAAAGATTAGATAGACAAACAAACAAACACATAAATGTGGAGAGAAGGGCAGTGCGCGCAG
>NW_025959884.1:134415-173418 GCF_023159225.1 Perognathus longimembris pacificus | reverse complement strand
CAAAGACAAGCATCGCAGCTTGATGCGTAGTAAAAAAAATAATAAATAGACAACTGGTCGACCTCATTAGAAATAAAAACCCAAAAGATTAGATAGACAAACAAACAAACACATAAATGTGGAGAGAAGGGCAGTGCGCGCAGGAGCAAAGGTAAACAGCAGACAGACCTGAATCCTTATCTTTACAAGGCCGACCTCACAACTTTGTTCAGTTTGTCTCGGTGACGGATAATGGAAGGAAGGGCAGGCAACTGGTCGACTTCATTTAAATAAACAAATAAAAAATAAGATAAACTCTCAGGAATAGATAAAAAATAACAAAAAAAATGTAAAGTGGAGAAAGCGAGAGCGCGCGAATGCACTCAAGCAAACACAAACAGCACAGCACGATGCGTATTTTTTTTTTAAATTGACAAAATAAATCAAAAATGAATCAAAAATAAAAATAAGTGGAAAAGGCGAGAGTGCGCGAGCACACAGGAGCAAAGACAAGCAGCGCAGCTTGATGCGTAGTAAAAAAAATAATAAATAGACAACTAGTCGACCTCATTAGTAATAAAAACCCAAAAGATTAGATAGACAAACAAACAAACACATCAATGTGGAGAGAAGGGCAGTGCGCGCAGGAGCAAAGGTAAACAGCAGACAGACCTGAATCCTTATCTTTACAAGGTCGACCTCAGAACTTTGTTCAGTTTGTCTCGGTGACGGATAATGGAAGGAAGAGCAGGCAACTGGTCGACTTCATTTAAATAAACAAATAAAAAATAAGATAAACTCTCAGGAATAGATAAATAATAACAAAAAATTGTAAAGTGGAGAAAGCGAGAGCGCGCGAATGCACTAAAGCAAACACAAACAGCACAGCACGATGCGTATTTTTTTTTAAATTGACAAAATAAATCAAAAATAAATCAAAAATAAAAATAAGTGGAAAAGGCGGAGGAGTGCGCGAGCACACAGGAGCAAAGACAAGCAGCGCAGCTTGATGCGTAGTAAAAAAAATAATAAATAGACAACTAGTCGACCTCATTAGTAATAAAAACCCAAAAGATTAGATAGACAAACAAACAAACACATCAATGTGGAGAGAAGGGCAGTGCGCGCAGGAGCAAAGGTAAACAGCAGACTGACCTGAATCCTTATCTTTTCAAGGTCGACCTCAGAACTTTGTTCAGTTTGTCTCGGTGACGGATAATGGAAGGAAGGGCAGGCAACTGGTCGACTTCATTTAAATAAACAAAAAAAAATAAGGTAAACTCTCAGGAATAGATAAATAATAACAAAAAATTGTAAAGTGGAGAAAGCGAGAGCACGCGAATGCACTCAAGCAAACACAAACAGCACAGCACGATGCGTAATTTTTTTTAAAATGACAAAATATATCAAAAATAAATCAAAAATAAAAATAAGTGGAAAAGGCGAGAGTGCGCGAGCACACAGGAGCAAAGACAAGCAGCGCAGCTTGATGCGTAGTAAAAAAAAATAATAATAGACAACTGGTCGACCTCATTAGAAATAAAACCCAAAATATTAGATAGACAAACAAACAAACACATAAATGTGGAGAGAATGGCATTGCGCGCAGGAGCAAAGGTAAACAGCAGACAGACCTGAATCCTTATCTTTACAAGGTCGACCTCAGAACTTTGCTCAGTTTGTCTCAGTGACGGATAATGGAAGGAAGGGCAGGCAACTGGTCGACTTCTTTTAAATAAAAAAATAAAAAATAAGATAAACTCTCAGGAATAGATAAATAATAACAAAAAAATTGTAAAGTGGAGAAAGCGAGAGCGCGCGAATGCACTCAAGCAAACACAAACAGCACAGCACGATGCGTTTTTTTTTAAATTGACAAAATAAATCAAAAATAAATCAAAATAAAAATAAGTGGAAAAGGCGAGAGTGCGCGAGCACACAGGAGCAAAGACATACAGCGCAGCTTGATGCGTACTAAAAAAAATAATAAATAGTCAACTGGTCGACCTCATTAGAAATAAAAACCCAAAAGATTAGATAGACAAACAAACAAACACATAAATGTGGAGAGAAGGGCAGTGCGCGCAGGAGCAAAGGTAAACAGCAGACAGACCTGAATCCTTATCTTTACAAGGTCGACCTCAGAACTTTGTTCAGTTTGTATCGGTGACGGATAATGGAAGGAAGGGCAGGCAACTGGTCGACTTCATTTAAATAAACAAATAAAAAATAAGATAAACTCTCAGGAATAGATAAATAATAACAAAAAAATTGTAAAGTGGAGAAAGCGAGAGCGCGCGAATGCACTCAAGCAAACACACACAGCACAGCACGATGCGTATTTTTTTTAAATTGACAAAAATAAATCAAAAATAAATCAAAGATAAAAACAAGTGGAAAAGGCGAGTGCGCGACCACACAGGAGCAAAGACAAGCAGCGCAGCTTGATGCGTAGTAAAAAAAATAATAAATAGTCAACTGGTCGACCTCATTAGAAATAAAAACCCAAAAGATTAGATAGACAAACAAACAAACACATAAATGTGGAGAGAAGGGCAGTGCGCGCAGGAGCAAAGGTAAACAGCAGACAGACCTGAATCCTTATCTTTACAAGGTCGACCTCAGAACTTTGTTGAGTTTGTCTCGGTGACGGATAATGGAAGGAAGGGCAGGCAACTGGTCGACTTCATTTAAATAAACAAATAAAAAATAAGATAAACTCTCAGGAATAGATAAATAATAACAAAAAAATTGTAAAGTGGAGAAAGCGAGAGCGCGCGAATGCACTCAAGCAAACACAAACAGCACAGCACGATGCGTAATTTTTTTTTTTAAATTGACAAAATAAATCAAAAATAAATCAAAAATAAAAATAAGTGGGAAAGGCGAGAGTGCGCGAGCACACAGGAGCAAAGGCAAGCAGCGCAGATTGATGCGTAGTAAAAAAAATAATAAATAGACAACTGGTCGACCTCATTAGAAATAAAAACCCAAAAGATTAGATAGACAAACAAACAAACACAGAAATGTGGAGAGAAGGGCAGTGCGCGCAGGAGCAAAGGTAAACAGCAGACAGACCTGAATCCTTATCTTTACAAGGTCGACCTCAGAACTTTGTTCAGTTTGCCTCTGTGACGGATAATGGAAGGAAGGGAAGGCAACTGGTCGACTTCATTTAAATAAACAAATAAAAAATAAGATAAACTCTCAGGAATAGATAAATAATAACAAAAAAATTGTAAAGTGGAGAAAGCGAGAGCGCGCGAATGCACTCAAGCAAACCCAAACAGCACAGCACGATGCGTATCTTTTTTTTAAATTGAAAAAATAAATCAAAAATAAATCAAAAATAAAAATAAGTGGAAAAGGTGAGAGTGCGCAAGCACACAGGAGCAAAGACAAGCAGCGAAGCGTGATGCGTAGTAAAAAAAATAATAAATAGACAACTGGTCGACCTCATTAGAAATAAAAACCCAAAAGATTAGATAGACAAACAAACAAACACATAAATGTGGAGAGAAGGGCAGTGTGCGCAGGAGCAATGGTAAACAGCAGATAGACCTGAATCCTTATCTTTACAAGGTCGACCTCAGAACTTTGTTCAGTTTGTCTCGGTGACGGATAATGGAAGGAAGGACAGGCAACTGGTCGACTTCATTTAAATAAACAAATAAAAAATAAGATAAACTCTCAGGAATAGATAAATAATAACAAAAAAATTGTAAAGTGGAGAAAGCGAGAGCGCGCGAATGCACTCAAGCAAACACAAACAGCACAGCACGATGCGTATTTTTTTTTAAATTGACAAAATAAATCAAAAATAAATCAAAGATAAAAATAAGTGGAAAAGGCGAGAGTGCGCGAGCACACAGGAGCAAAGACAAGCATCACAGCTTGATGCGTAGTAAAAAAAATAATAAATAGACAACTGGTCGACCTCATTATAAATAAAAACCCAAAAGATTAGATAGACAAACAAACAAACACATAAATGTGGAGAGAAGGGCAGTGCGTGCAGGAGCAAAGGTAAACAGCAGACAGACCTGAATCCTTATCTTTACAAGGTCGACCTCAGAACTTTGTTCAGTTTGTCTCGGTGACGGATAATGGAAGGAAGGGCAGGCAACTGGTCGACTTCATTTAAATAAACAAATAAAAAATAAGGTAAACTCTCAGGAATAGATAAATAATAACAAAAAAATTGTAAAGTGGAGAAAGCGAGAGCGCGCGAATGCACTCAAGCAAACACAAACAGCACAGCACGATGCGTATTTTTTTTAAAAATTGACAAAATAAATCAAAAATAAAACAAAAATAAAAATAAGTGGGAAAGGCGAGAGTGCGCGAGCACACAGGAGCAAAGACAAGCAGCGCAGCTTGATGCGTAGTAAAAAAAATAATAAATAGACAACTGGTCGACCTCATTAGAAATAAAAACCCAAAAGATAAGATAGACAAACAAACAAACACATAAATGTGGAAAGAAGGGCAGTGCGCGCAGGAGCAAAGGTAAACAGCAGACAGACCTGAATCCTTATCTTTACAAGTTCGACCTCAGAACTTTGTTCAGTTTGTCTTGGTGACGGATAATGGAAGGAAGGGCAGGCAACTGGTCGACTTCATTTAAATAAACAAATAAAAAATAAGATAAACTCTCAGGAATAGATAAATAATAACAAAAAATTGTAAAGTGGAGAAAGCGAGAGCGCGCGAATGCACTCAAGCAAACACAAACAGCACAGCACGATGCGTATTTTTTTTTTAATTGACAAAATGAATCAAAAATAAAAATAAGTGGAAAAGGCGAGAGTGCCCGAGCACACAGGAGCAAAGACAAGCAGCGCAGCTTGATGCGTAGTAAAAAAAATAATAAATATACAACTGGTCGACCTCATTAGAAATAAAAACCCAAAAGATTAAATAGACAAACAAACAAACACATAAATATGGAGAGAAGGGCAGTGTGCGCAGGAGCAAAGGTAAACAGCAGACAGACCTGAATCCTTATCTTTACAAGGTCGACCTCAGAACTTTGTTCAGTTTGTCTCGGTGACGGATAATGGAAGGAAGGGCAGGCAACTGGTCGATTTCATTTAAATAAACAAATAAAAATAAGATAAACTCTCAGAAATAGATAAATAATAACAAAAAAATTGTAAAGTGGAGAAAGCGAGAGCGCGCGAATGCACTCAAGCAAACACAAACAGCACAGCACGATGCGTATTTTTTTTAATTGACAAAATAAATCAAAATAAAAATAAGTGGAAAAGGCGAGAGTGCGCGAGCACACAGGGGCAAAGACAAGCAGCCAGCTTGATGCGTAGTAAAAAAAATAATAAATAGACAACTGGTCGACCTCGTTAGAAATAAAAACCCAAAAGATTAGATAGACAAACAAACAAACACATAAATGTGGAGAGAAGGGCAGTGCGCGCAGGAGCAAAGGTAAACAGCAGACAGACCTGAATCCTTATCTTTACAAGGTCGACCTCAGAACTTTGTTGAGTTTGTCTCGGTGACGGATAATGGAAGGAAGGGCAGGCAACTGGTCGACTTCATTTAAATAAACAAATAAAAAATAAGATAAACTCTCAGGAATAGATAAATAATAACAAAAAAATTGTAAAGTGGAGAAAGCGAGAGCGCGCGAATGCACTCAAGCAAACACAAACAGCACAGCACGATGCGTATTTTTTTTTAAATTGACAAAATAAATCAAAAAGAAATCAAAGATAAAAATAAGTGGAAAAGGCGAGAGTGCGCGAGCACACAGGAGCAAAGACAAGCATCGCAGCTTGATGCGTAGTAAAAAAAATAATAAATAGACAACTGGTCGACCTCATTAGAAATAAAAACGCAAAAGATTAGATAGACAAACAAACAAACACATAAATGTGGAGAGAAGGGCAGTGCGCGCAGGAGCAAAGGTAAACAGGAGACAGACCTGAATCCTTATCTTTACAAGGTCGACCTCAGAACTTTGTTCAGTTTGTCTCGGTGACGGATAATGGAAGGAAGGGCAGGCAACTGTTCGACTTCATTTAAATAAACAAATAAAATATAAGATAAACTCTCAGGAATAGATAAATAATAACAAAAAAAATTGTAAATTGGAGAAAGCGAGAGCGCGCGAATGCACTCACGCAAAAACAAACAGCACAGCACGATGCGTATTTTTTTTTAAATTGACAAAATAAATCAAAAATAAAAATAAGTGGAAAAGGCGAGAGTGCGCGAGCACACAGGAGCAAAGACAAGCAGCGCAGCTTGATGCGTAGTAAAAAAAATAATAAATAGACAACTGGTCGACCTCATGAGAAATAAAAACCCAAAAGATTAGATAGACAAACAAACAAACACATAAATGTGGAGAGAATGGCATTGCGCGCAGGAGCAAAGGTAAACAGCAGACAGACCTGAATCCTTATCTTTACAAGGTCGACCTCAGAACTTTACTCAGTTTGTCTCGGTGACGGATAATGGAAGGAAGGGCAGGCAACTGGTCGACTTCTTTTAAATAAACAAATAAAAAATAAGATAAACTCTCAGGAATAGATAAATAATAACAAAAAAATTGTAAAGTGGAGAAAGCGAGAGCGCGCGAATGCACTCAAGCAAACACAAACAGCACAGCACGATGCGTATTTTTTTTTAAAATTGAAAAAATAAATCAAAAATAAAAATAAGTGGAAAAGGCGAGAGTGCGCGAGCACACAGGAGCAAAGACAAGCATCGCAGCTTGATGCGTAGTAAAAAAAATAATAAATAGACAACTGGTCGACCTCATTAGAAATAAAAACCCAAAAGATTAGATAGACAAACAAACAAACACATAAATGTGGAGAGAAGGGCAGTGCGCGCAGGAGCAAAGGTAAACAGCAGACAGACCTGAATCCTTATCTTTACAAGGCCGACCTCACAACTTTGTTCAGTTTGTCTCGGTGACGGATAATGGAAGGAAGGGCAGGCAACTGGTCGACTTCATTTAAATAAACAAATAAAAAATAAGATAAACTCTCAGGAATAGATAAAAAATAACAAAAAAAATGTAAAGTGGAGAAAGCGAGAGCGCGCGAATGCACTCAAGCAAACACAAACAGCACAGCACGATGCGTATTTTTTTTTTAAATTGACAAAATAAATCAAAAATGAATCAAAAATAAAAATAAGTGGAAAAGGCGAGAGTGCGCGAGCACACAGGAGCAAAGACAAGCAGCGCAGCTTGATGCGTAGTAAAAAAAATAATAAATAGACAACTAGTCGACCTCATTAGTAATAAAAACCCAAAAGATTAGATAGACAAACAAACAAACACATCAATGTGGAGAGAAGGGCAGTGCGCGCAGGAGCAAAGGTAAACAGCAGACAGACCTGAATCCTTATCTTTACAAGGTCGACCTCAGAACTTTGTTCAGTTTGTCTCGGTGACGGATAATGGAAGGAAGAGCAGGCAACTGGTCGACTTCATTTAAATAAACAAATAAAAAATAAGATAAACTCTCAGGAATAGATAAATAATAACAAAAAAATTGTAAAGTGGAGAAAGCGAGAGCGCGCGAATGCACTAAAGCAAACACAAACAGCACAGCACGATGCGTATTTTTTTTAAATTGACAAAATAAATCAAAAATAAATCAAAAATAAAAATAAGTGGAAAAGGCGAGAGTGCGCGAGCACACAGGAGCAAAGACAAGCAGCGCAGCTTGATGCGTAGTAAAAAAAATAATAAATAGACAACTAGTCGACCTCATTAGTAATAAAAACCCAAAAGATTAGATAGACAAACAAACAAACACATCAATGTGGAGAGAAGGGCAGTGCGCGCAGGAGCAAAGGTAAACAGCAGACTGACCTGAATCCTTATCTTTTCAAGGTCGACCTCAGAACTTTGTTCAGTTTGTCTCGGTGACGGATAATGGAAGGAAGGGCAGGCAACTGGTCGACTTCATTTAAATAAACAAAAAAAAATAAGGTAAACTCTCAGGAATAGATAAATAATAACAAAAAATTGTAAAGTGGAGAAAGCGAGAGCACGCGAATGCACTCAAGCAAACACAAACAGCACAGCACGATGCGTATTTTTTTTTAAAATTGACAAAATATATCAAAAATAAATCAAAAATAAAAATAAGTGGAAAAGGCGAGAGTGCGCGAGCACACAGGAGCAAAGACAAGCAGCGCAGCTTGATGCGTAGTAAAAAAAATAATAAATAGACAACTGGTCGACCTCATTAGAAATAAAAACCCAAAATATTAGATAGACAAACAAACAACCACATAAATGTGGAGAGAATGGCATTGCGCGCAGGAGCAAAGGTAAACAGCAGACAGACCTGAATCCTTATCTTTACAAGGTCGACCTCAGAACTTTGCTCAGTTTGTCTCAGTGACGGATAATGGAAGGAAGGGCAGGCAACTGGTCGACTTCTTTTAAATAAAAAAATAAAAAATAAGATAAACTCTCAGGAATAGATAAATAATAACAAAAAAATTGTAAAGTGGAGAAAGCGAGAGCGCGCGAATGCACTCAAGCAAACACAAACAGCACAGCACGATGCGTTTTTTTTAAATTGACAAAATAAATCAAAAATAAATCAAAAATAAAAATAAGTGGAAAAGGCGAGAGTGCGCGAGCACACAGGAGCAAAGACAAACAGCGCAGCTTGATGCGTACTAAAAAAAATAATAAATTGTCAACTGGTCGACCTCATTAGAAATAAAAACCCAAAAGATTAGATAGACAAACAAACAAACACATAAATGTGGAGAGAAGGGCAGTGCGCGCAGGAGCAAAGGTAAACAGCAGACAGACCTGAATCCTTATCTTTACAAGGTCGACCTCAGAACTTTGTTCAGTTTGTATCGGTGACGGATAATGGAAGGAAGGGCAGGCAACTGGTCGACTTCATTTAAATAAACAAATAAAAACTAAGATAAACTCTCAGGAATAGATAAATAATAACAAAAAAATTGTAAAGTGGAGAAAGCGAGAGCGCGCGAATGCACTCAAGCAAACACAAACAGCACAGCACGATGCGTTTTTTTTTTAAATTGACAAAATAAATAAAAAATAAATCAAAAACAAAAATAAGTGGAAAAGGCGAGAGTGCTTTAGCACACAGGAGCAAAGACAAGCAGTGCAGCTTGATGCGTAGTAAAAAAAATAATAAATAGACAACTGGTCGACCTCATTAGAAATAAAAACCCAACAGATTAGATAGACAAACAAACAAACACATAAATGTGGAGAGAAGGGCAGTGCGCGCAGGAGCAAAGGTAAACAGCAGACAGACCTGAATCCTTATCTTTACAAGGTCGACCTCAGAACTTTGTTCAGTTTATCTCGGTGACGGATAATGGAAGGAAGGGCAGGCAACTGGTCGACTTCATTTAAATAAACAAATAAAAAATAAGATAAACTCTCAGGAATAGATAAATAATAACAAAAAAATTGTAAAGTGGAGAAAGCGAGAGCGCTCGAATGCACTCAAGCAAACACAAACAGCACAGCACGATGCGTATTTTTTTTTAAAATTGAAAAAATAAATCAAAAATAAAAATAAGTGGAAAAGGCGAGAGTGCGCGAGCACACAGGAGCAAAGACAAGCAGCGCAGCTTGATGCGTAGTAAAAAAAATAATAAATAGACAACTAGTCGACCTCATTAGTAATAAAAACCCAAAAGATTAGATAGACAAACAAACAAACACATCAATGTGGAGAGAAGGGCAGTGCGCGCAGGAGCAAAGGTAAACAGCAGACTGACCTGAATCCTTATCTTTTCAAGGTCGACCTCAGAACTTTGTTCAGTTTGTCTCGGTGACGGATAATGGAAGGAAGGGCAGGCAACTGGTCGACTTCATTTAAATAAACAAAAAAAAATAAGGTAAACTCTCAGGAATAGATAAATAATAACAAAAAATTGTAAAGTGGAGAAAGCGAGAGCACGCGAATGCACTCAAGCAAACACAAACAGCACAGCACGATGCGTATTTTTTTTAAAATTGACAAAATATATCAAAAATAAATCAAAAATAAAAATAAGTGGAAAAGGCGAGAGTGCGCGAGCACACAGGAGCAAAGACAAGCAGCGCAGCTTGATGCGTAGTAAAAAAAATAATAAATAGACAACTGGTCGACCTCATTAGAAATAAAAACCCAAAATATTAGATAGACAAACAAACAAACACATAAATGTGGAGAGAATGGCATTGCGCGCAGGAGCAAAGGTAAACAGCAGACAGACCTGAATCCTTATCTTTACAAGGTCGACCTCAGAACTTTGCTCAGTTTGTCTCAGTGACGGATAATGGAAGGAAGGGCAGGCAACTGGTCGACTTCTTTTAAATAAAAAAATAAAAAATAAGATAAACTCTCAGGAATAGATAAATAATAACAAAAAAATTGTAAAGTGGAGAAAGCGAGAGCGCGCGAATGCACTCAAGCAAACACAAACAGCACAGCACGATGCGTTTTTTTTAAATTGACAAAATAAATCAAAAATAAATCAAAAATAAAAATAAATGGAAAAGGCGAGAGTGCGCGAGCACACAGGAGCAAAGACAAACAGCGCAGCTTGATGCGTACTAAAAAAAATAATAAATAGTCAACTGGTCGACCTCATTAGAAATAAAAACCCAAAAGATTAGATAGACAAACAAACAAACACATAAATGTGGAGAGAAGGGCAGTGCGCGCAGGAGCAAAGGTAAACAGCAGACAGACCTGAATCCTTATCTTTACAAGGTCGACCTCAGAACTTTGTTCAGTTTGTATCGGTGACGGATAATGGAAGGAAGGGCAGGCAACTGGTCGACTTCATTTAAAAAAACAAATAAAAAATAAAATAAACTCTCAGGAATAGATAAATAATAACAAAAAAATTGTAAAGTGGAGAAAGCGAGAGCGCGCGAATGCACTCAAGCAAACACAAACATCACAGCACGATGCGTATTTTTTTTAAATTGACAAAATAAATCAAAAATAAATCAAAGATAAAAACAAGTGGAAAAGGCGAGTGCGCGAGCACACAGGAGCAAAGACAAGCAGCGCAGCTTGATGCGTAGTAAAAAAAAATAATAAATAGTCAACTGGTCGACCTCATTAGAAATAAAAACCCAAAAGATTAGATAGACAAACAAACAAACACATAAATGTGGAGAGAAGGGCAGTGCGCGCAGGAGCAAAGGTAAACAGCAGACAGACCTGAATCCTTATCTTTACAAGGTCGACCTCAGAACTTTGTTGAGTTTGTCTCGGTGACGGATAATGGAAGGAAGGGCAGGCAACTGGTCGACTTCATTTAAATAAACAAATAAAAAATAAGATAAACTCTCAGGAATAGATAAATAATAACAAAAAAATTGTAAAGTGGAGAAAGCGAGAGCGCGCGAATGCACTCAAGCAAACACAAACAGCACAGCACGATGCGTATTTTTTTTTTAAATTGACAAAATAAATCAAAAATAAATCAAAAATAAAAATAAGTGGGAAAGGCGAGAGTGCGCGAGCACACAGGAGCAAAGGCAAGCAGCGCAGATTGATGCGTAGTAAAAAAAATAATAAATAGACAACTGGTCGACCTCATTAGAAATAAAAACCCAAAAGATTAGATAGACAAACAAACAAACACAGAAATGTGGAGAGAAGGGCAGTGCGCGCAGGAGCAAAGGTAAACAGCAGACAGACCTGAATCCTTATCTTTACAAGGTCGACCTCAGAACTTTGTTCAGTTTGCCTCTGTGACGGATAATGGAAGGAAGGGAAGGCAACTGGTCGACTTCATTTAAATAAACAAATAAAAATAAGATAAACTCTCAGGAATAGATAAATAATAACAAAAAAATTGTAAAGTGGAGAAAGCGAGAGCGCGCGAATGCACTCAAGCAAACCCAAACAGCACAGCACGATGCGTATTTTTTTTTTAAATTGAAAAAATAAATCAAAAATAAATCAAAAATAAAAATAAGTGGAAAAGGTGAGAGTGCGCAAGCACACAGGAGCAAAGACAAGCAGCGAAGCGTGATGCGTAGTAAAAAAAATAATAAATAGACAACTGGTCGACCTCATTAGAAATAAAAACCCAAAAGATTAAATAGACAAACAAACAAACACATAAATGTGGAGAGAAGGGCAGTGTGCGCAGGAGCAATGGTAAACAGCAGACAGACCTGAATCCTTATCTTTACAAGGTCGACCTCAGAACTTTGTTCAGTTTGTCTCGGTGACGGATAATGGAAGGAAGGACAGGCAACTGGTCGACTTCATTTAAATAAACAAATAAAAAATAAGGTAAACTCTCAGGAATAGATAAATAATAACAAAAAAATTGTAAAGTGGAGAAAGCGAGAGCGCGCGAATGCACTCAAGCAAACACAAACAGCACAGCACGATGCGTATTTTTTTTAAAAATTGACAAAATAAATCAAAAATAAAACAAAAATAAAAATAAGTGGGAAAGGCGAGAGTGCGCGAGCACACAGGAGCAAAGACACGCAGCGCAGCTTGATGCGTAGTAAAAAAAATAATAAATAGACAACTGGTCGACCTCATTATAAATAAAAACCCAAAAGATTAGATAGACAAACAAACAAACACATAAATGTGGAAAGAAGGGCAGTGCGCGCAGGAGCAAAGGTAAACAGCAGACAGACCTGAATCCTTATCTTTACAAGTTCGACCTCAGAACTTTGTTCAGTTTGTCTTGGTGACGGATAATGGAAGGAAGGGCAGGCAACTGGTCGACTTCATTTAAATAAACAAATAAAAAATAAGATAAACTCTCAGGAATAGATAAATAATAACAAAAAATTGTAAAGTGGAGAAAGCGAGAGCGCGCGAATGCACTCAAGCAAACACAAACAGCACAGCACGATGCGTATTTTTTTTTTAATTGACAAAATGAATCAAAAATAAAAATAAGTGGAAAAGGCGAGAGTGCCCGAGCACACAGGAGCAAAGACAAGCAGCGCAGCTTGATGCGTAGTAAAAAAAATAATAAATATACAACTGGTCGACCTCATTAGAAATAAAAACCCAAAAGATTAAATAGACAAACAAACAAACACATAAATATGGAGAGAAGGGCAGTGTGCGCAGGAGCAAAGGTAAACAGCAGACAGACCTGAATCCTTATCTTTACAAGGTCGACCTCAGAACTTTGTTCAGTTTGTCTCGGTGACGGATAATGGAAGGAAGGGCAGGCAACTGGTCGATTTCATTTAAATAAACAAATAAAAATAAGATAAACTCTCAGAAATAGATAAATAATAACAAAAAAATTGTAAAGTGGAGAAAGCGAGAGCGCGCGAATGCACTCAAGCAAACACAAACAGGACAGCACGATGCGTATTTTTTTTTAATTGACAAAATAAATCAAAAATAAAAATAAGTGGAAAAGGCGAGAGTGCGCGAGCACACAGGGGCAAAGACAAGCAGCCAGCTTGATGCGTAGTAAAAAAAATAATAAATAGACAACTGGTCGACCTCGTTAGAAATAAAAACCCAAAAGATTAGATAGACAAACAAACAAACACATAAATATGGAGAGAAGGGCAGTGCGCGCAGGAGCAAAGGTAAACAGCAGACAGACCTGAATCCTTATCTTTACAAGGTCGACCTCAGAACTTTGTTCAGTTTGTCTCGGTGACGGATAATGGAAGGAAGGGCAGGCAACTGGTCGACTTCATTTAAATAAACAAATAAAATATAAGATAAACTCTCAGGAATAGATAAATAATAACAAAAAAATTGTAAAGTGGAGAAAGCGAGAGCGCGCGAATGCACTCAAGCAAACACAAACAGCACAGCACGATGCGTATTTTTTTTTAAATTGACAAAATAAATCAAAAAGAAATCAAAGATAAAAATAAGTGGAAAAGGCGAGAGTGCGCGAGCACACAGGAGCAAAGACAAGCATCGCAGCTTGATGCGTAGTAAAAAAAATAATAAATAGACAACTGGTCGACCTCATTAGAAATAAAAACGCAAAAGATTAGATAGACAAACAAACAAACACATAAATGTGGAGAGAAGGGCAGTGCGCGCAGGAGCAAAGTAAACAGCAGACAGACCTGAATCCTTATCTTTACAAGGTCGACCTCAGAACTTTGTTCAGTTTGTCTCGGTGACGGATAATGGAAGGAAGGGCAGGCAACTGTTCGACTTCATTTAAATAAACAAATAAAATATAAGATAAACTCTCAGGAATAGATAAATAATAACAAAAAAAATTGTAAATTGGAGAAAGCGAGAGCGCGCGAATGCACTCACGCAAAAACAAACAGCACAGCACGATGCGTATTTTTTTTTAAATTGACAAAATAAATCAAAAATAAAAATAAGTGGAAAAGGCGAGAGTGCGCGAGCACACAGGAGCAAAGACAAGCAGCGCAGCTTGATGCGTAGTAAAAAAAATAATAAATAGACAACTGGTCGACCTCATGAAAAATAAAAACCCAAAAGATTAGATAGACAAACAAACAAACACATAAATGTGGAGAGAATGGCATTGCGCGCAGGAGCAAAGGTAAACAGCAGACAGACCTGAATCCTTATCTTTACAAGGTCGACCTCAGAACTTTGCTCAGATTGTCTCGGTGACGGATAATGGAAGGAAGGGCAGGCAACTGGTCGACTTCTTTTAAATAAAAAAATAAAAAATAAGATAAACTCTCAGGAATAGATAAATAATAACAAAAAAATTGTAAAGTGGAGAAAGCGAGAGCGCGCGAATGCACTCAAGCAAACACAAACAGCACAGCACGATGCGTATTTTTTTTAAAAATTGACAAAATAAATAAAAAATAAATCAAAAATAAAAATAAGTGGGAAAGGCGAGAGTGCGCGAGCACACAGGAGCAAAGACAAGCAGCGCAGCTTGATGCGTATTAAAAAAAATAATAAATAGACAACTGGTCGACCTCATAAGAAATAAAAACCCAAAAGATAAGATAGACAAACAAACAAACACATAAATGTGGAAAGAAGGGCAGTGCGCGCAGGAGCAAAGGTAAACAGCAGACAGACCTGAATCCTTATCTTTACAAGTTCGACCTCAGAACTTTGTTCAGTTTGTCTCGGTGACGGATAATGGAAGGAAGGGCAGGCAACTGGTCGACTTCATTTAAATAAACAAATAAAAAATAAGATAAACTCTCAGGAATAGATAAATAATAACAAAAAAATTGTAAAGTGGAGAAAGCGAGAGCGCGCGAATGCACTCAAGCAAACACAAACAGCACAGCACGATGCGTATTTTTTTTTAATTGAAAAAATAAATCAAAAATAAAAATAAGTGGAAAAGGCGAGACTGCGCGAGCACACAGGAGCAAAGACAAGCAGCGCAGCTTGATGCGTAGTAAAAAAAATAATAAATATACAACTGGTCGACCTCATTAGAAATAAAAACCCAAAAGATTAAATAGACAAACAAACAAACACATAAATGTGGAGAGAAGGGCAGTGTGCGCAGGAGCATAGGTAAAAAGCAGACAGACCTGAATCCTTATCTTTACAAGGTCGACCTCAGAACTTTGTTCAGTTTGTCTCCGTGACGGATAATGGAAGGAAGGGCAGGCAACTGGTCGACTTCATTTAAATAAACAAATAAAAAATAAGATAAACTCTCAGGAATAGATAAATAATAACAAAAAATTGTAAATTGGAGAAAGCGAGAGCGCGCGAATGCACTCAAGCAAACACAAACAGCACAGCACGATGCGTATTTTTTTTTAAATTGACAAAATAAATCAAAAATAAATCAAAGATAAAAATAAGTGGAAAAGGCGAGAGTGCGCGAGCACACAGGAGCAAAGACAAGCATCGCAGCTTGATGCGTAGTAAAAAAAATAATAAATAGACAACTGGTCGACCTCATTAGAAATAAAAACCCAAAAGATTAGATAGACAAACAAACAAACACATAAATGTGGAGAGAAGGGCAGTGCGCGCAGGAGCAAAGGTAAACAGCAGACAGACCTGAATCCTTATCTTTACAAGGTCGACCTCAGAACTTTGTTCAGTTTGTCTCGGTGACGGATAATGGAAGGAAGGGCAGGCAACTGGTCGACTTCATTTAAATAAACAAATAAAAAATAAGATAAACTCTCAGGAATAGATAAATAATAACAAAAAAATTGTAAAGTGGAGAAAGCGAGAGCGCGAATGCACTCAAGCAAACACAAACAGCACAGCACGATGCGTATTTTTTTTTAAATTGACAAAATAAATCAAAAATAAAAATAAGTGGGAAAGGCGAGAGTGCGCGAGCACACAGGAGCAAAGACAAGCAGCGCAGCTTGATGCGTAGTAAAAAAAATAATAAATAGACAACTGGTCGACCTCATTAGAAATAAAAACCCAAAAGATTAGATAGACAAACAAACAAACACATAAATGTGGAGAGAAGGGCAGTGCGCGCAGGAGCAAAGGTAAACAGCAGACAGACCTGAATCCTTATCTTTACAAGGTCGACCTCAGAACTTTGTTCAGTTTGTCTCGGTGACGGATAATGGAAGGAAGGGCAGGCAACTGGTCGACTTCATTTAAATAAACAAATAAAATATAAGATAAACTCTCAGGAATAGATAAATAATAACAAAAAAATTGTAAATTGGAGAAAGCGAGAGCGCGCGAATGCACTCAAGCAAACACAAACAGCACAGCACGATGCGTATTTTTTTTAAATTGACAAAATAAATCAAAAATAAAAATAAGTGGAAAAGGCGAGAGTGCGCGAGCACACAGGAGCAAGGACAATCAGCGCAGCCTGATGCGTAGTAAAAAAAATAATAAATAGATAACTGGTCGACCTCATTAGAAATAAAAACCCAAAAGATTAGATAGACAAACAAACAAACACATAAATGTGGAGAGAAGGGCAGTGCGCGCAGGAGCAAAGGTAAACAGCAGACAGACCTGAATCCTTATCTTTACAAGGTCGACCTCAGAACTTTGTTCAGTTTGTCTCGGTGACGGATAATGGAAGGAAGGGCAGGCAACTGGTCGACTTCATTTAAATAAACAAATAAAAAATAAGATAAACTCTCAGGAATAGATAAATAATAACAAAAAAATTGTAAATTGGAGAAAGCGAGAGCGCGCGAATGCACTCAAGCAAACACAAACAGCACAGCACGATGCGTATTTTTTTTTAAAATTGACAAAATATATCAAAAATAAATCAAAAATAAAAATAAGTGGAAAAGGCGAGAGTGCGCGAGCACACAGGAGCAAAGACAAGCAGCGCAGCTTGATGCGTAGTAAAAAAAATAATAAATAGACAACTGGTCGACCTCATTAGAAATAAAAACCCAAAAGATTAGATAGACAAACAAACAAACACATAAATGTGGAGAGAATGGCATTGTGCGCAGGAGCAAAGGTAAACAGCAGACAGACCTGAATCCTTATCTTTACAAGGTCGACCTCAGAACTTTGCTCAGTTTGTCTCGGTGACGGATAATGGAAGGAAGGGCAGGCAACTGGTCGACTTCTTTTAAATAAAAAAATAAAAAATAAGATAAACTCTCAGGAATAGATAAATAATAACAAAAAAATTGTAAAGTGGAGAAAGCGAGAGCGCGCGAATGCACTCAAGCAAACACAAACAGCACAGCACGATGCGTATTTTTTTTTAAATTGAAAAAATAAATCAAAAATAAAAATAAGTGGAAAGGCGAGAGTGCGCGAGCACACAGGAGCAAAGACAAGCAGCGCAGCTTGATGCGTAGTAAAAAAAATAATAAATAGACAACTGGTCGACCTCATTAGAAATAAGAACCCAAAAGATTAAATAGACAAACAAACAAACACATAAATGTGGAGAGAAGGGCAGTGCGCGCAGGAGCAAAGGTAAACAGCAGACAGACCTGAATCCTTATCTTTACAAGGTCGACCTCAGAACTTTGTTCAGTTTGTCTCGGTGACGGATAATGGAAGGAAGGGCAGGCAACTGGTCGACTTCATTTAAATAAACAAATAAAAAATAAGATAAACTCTCAGGAATAGATAAATAATAACAAAAAAATTGTAAAGTGGAGAAAGCGAGAGCGCGCGAATGCACTCAAGCAAACACAAACAGCACAGCACGATGCGTATTTTTTTTAAAAATTGACAAAATAAATCAAAAATAAAAATAAGTGGAAAAGGCGAGATGCGCGAGCACACAGGAGCAAAGACAAGCAGCGCAGCTTCATGCGTAGTAAAAAAAATAATAAATAGACAACTGGTCGACCTCATTAGAAATAAAAACCCAAAAGATTAGATAGACAAACAAACAAACACATAAATGTGGAGAGAAGGGCAGTGCGTGCAGGAGCAAAGGTAAACAGCAGACAGACCTGAATCCTTATCTTTACAAGGTCGACCTCAGAACTTTGTTCAGTTTGTCTCGGTGACGGATAATGGAAGGAAGGGCAGGCAACTGGTCGACTTCATTTAAATAAACAAATAAAAAATAAGATAAACTCTCAGGAATAGATAAATAATAACAAAAAAATTGTAAATTGGAAAATTTTTTTTAAAATTGACAAAATATATCAAAAATAAATCAAAAATAAAAATAAGTGGAAAAGGCGAGAGTGCGCGAGCACACAGGAGCAAAGACAAGCAGCGCAGCTTGATGCGTAGTAAAAAAAATAATAAATAGACAACTGGTCGACCTCATTAGAAATAAAAACCCAAAAGATTAGATAGACAAACAAACAAACACATAAATGTGGAGAGAAGGGCAGTGCGCGCAGGAGCAAAGGTAAACAGCAGACAGACCTGAATCCTTATCTTTACAAGGTCGACCTCAGAACTTTGTTCAGTTTGTCTCGGTGACGGATAATGGAAGGAAGGGCAGGCAACTGGTCGACTTCATTTAAATAAACAAATAAAAAATAAGATAAACTCTCAGGAATAGATAAATAATAACAAAAAAATTGTAAAGTGGAGAAAGCGAGAGCGCGCGAATGCACTCAAGCAAACACAAACAGCACAGCACGATGCGTATTTTTTTTAAAAATTGACAAAATAAATCAAAAATAAAAATAAGTGGAAAAGGCGAGAGTGCGCGAGCACACAGGAGCAAAGACAAGCAGCGCAGCTTGATGCGTAGTAAAAAAAATAATAAATAGACAACTGGTCGACCTCATTAGAAATAAAAACCCAAAAGATAAGATAGACAAACAAACAAACACATAAATGTGGAAAGAAGGGCAGTGCGCGCAGGAGCAAAGGTAAACAGCAGACAGACCTGAATCCTTATCTTTACAAGTTCGACCTCAGAACTTTGTTCAGTTTGTCTCGGTGACGGATAATGGAAGGAAGGGCAGGCAACTGGTCGACTTCATTTAAATAAACAAATAAGAAATAAGATAAACTCTCAGGAATAGATAAATAATAACAAAAAAATTGTAAAGTGGAGAAAGCTAGAGCGCGCGAATGCACTCAAGCAAACACAAACAGAACAGCACGATGCGTATTTTTTTTTAAAATTGACAAAATAAATCAAAAATAAATCAAAAATAAAAATAAGTGGAAAAGGCGAGAGTGCGCGAGCACACAGGAGCAAAGACAAGCAGCGCAGCTTGATGCGTAGTAAAAAAAATAATAAATAGACAACTGGTCGACCTCATTAGAAATAAAAACCCAAAATATTAGATAGACAAACAAACAAACACATAAATGTGGAGAGAATGGCATTGCGCGCAGGAGCAAAGGTAAAAAGCAGACAGACCTGAATCCTTATCTTTACAAGGTCGACCTCAGAACTTTGCTCAGTTTGTCTCGGTGACGGATAATGGAAGGAAGGGCAGGCAACTGGTCGACTTCTTTTAAATAAAAAAATAAAAAATAAGATAAACTCTCAGGAATAGATAAATAATAACAAAAAAATTGTAAAGTGGAGAAAGCGAGAGCGCGCGAATGCACTCAAGCAAACACAAACAGCACAGCACGATGCGTATTTTTTTTAAATTGACAAAATAAATCAAAAATAAATCAAAAATAAAAATAAGTGGAAAAGGCGAGAGTGCGCGACCACAAAGGAGCAAAGATAAGCAGCGCAGCTTGATGCGTAGTAAAAAAAATAATAAATAGACAACTGGTCGACCTCATTAGAAATAAAAACCCAAAAGATTAGATAGACAAACAAACAAACACATAAATGTGGAGAGAAGGGCAGTGCGCGCAGGAGCAAAGGTAAACAGCAGACAGACCTGAATCCTTATCTTTACAAGGTCGACCTCAGAACTTTGTTCAGTTTGTCTCGGTGACGGATAATGGAAGGAAGGGCAGGCAACTGGTCGACTTCATTTAAATAAACAAATAAAAAATAAGATAAACTCTCAGGAATAGATAAATAATAACAAAAATATTATAAATTGGAGAAAGCGAGAGCGCGCGAATGCACTCAAGCAAACACAAACAGCACAGCACGATGCGTATTTTTTTTTAAATTGACAAAATAAATCAAAAATAAAAATAAGTGGAAAAGGCGAGAGTGCGCGAGCACACAGGAGCAAAGACAAGCAGCGCAGCTTGATGCGTAGTAAATAAAATAATAAATAGATAACTGGTCGACCTCATTTGAAATAAAAACCCAAAAGATTAGATAGACCAACAAACAAACACATAAATGTGGAGAGAATGGCAGTGCGCGCAGGAGCAAAGGTAAACAGCAGACAGACCTGAATCCTTATCTTTACAAGGTCGACCTCAGAACTTTGTTCAGTTTGTCTCGGTGACGGATAATGGAAGGAAGGGCAGGCAACTGGTCGACTTCATTTAAATAAACAAATAAAAACTAAGATAAACTCTCAGGAATAGATAAATAATAACAAAAAAATTGTAAAGTGGAGAAAGCGAGAGCGCGCGAATGCACTCAAGCAAACACAAACAGGACAGCACGATGCGTATTTTTTTTTAAATTGACAAAATAAATCAAAAATAAAAATAAGTGGAAAAGGCGAGAGTGCGCGAGCACACAGGAGCAAAGTCAAGCAGCGCAGCTTGATGCGTAGTAAAAAAAATAATAAATAGACAACTGGTCGACCTCATTAGAAATAAAAACCCAAAAGATTAGATAGACAAACAAACAAACACATAAATGTGGAGAGAAGGGCAGTGCGCGCAGGAGCAAAGGTAAACAGCAGACAGACCTGAATCCTTATCTTTACAAGGTCGACCTCAGAACTTTGTTCAGTTTGTCTCGGTGACGGATAATGGAAGGAAGGGCAGGCAACTGGTCGACTTCATTTAAATAAACAAATAAAATATAAGATAAACTCTCAGGAATAGATAAATAATAACAAAAAAATTGTAAATTGGAGAAAGCGAGAGCGCGCGAATGCACTCAAGCAAACAAACAGCACAGCACGATGGGTATTTGTTTTTAAATTGACAAAATAAATCAAAAATAAAAATAAGTGGAAAAGGCGAGAGTGGGCGAGCACACAGGAGCAAAGACAAGCAGCGCAGCTTGATGCGTAGTAAAAATAATAATAAATAGATAACTGGTCGACCTCATTAGAAATAAATACCCAAAAGATTAGATAGACAAACAAACAAACACATAAATGTGGAGAGAAGGGCAGTGCGCGCAGGAGCAAAGGTAAACAGCAGACAGACCTGAATCCTTATCTTTACAAGGTCGACCTCAGAAGTTTGTTCAGTTTGTCTCGGTGACGGATAATGGAAGGAAGGGCAGGCAACTGGTCGACTTCATTTAAATAAACAAATAAAAAATAAGATAAACTCTCAGGAATAGATAAATAATAACAAAAAAATTGTAAAGTGGAGAAAGCGAGAGCGCGCGAATGCACTCAAGCAAACACAAACAGCACAGCACGAGGCGTATTTTTTTTTAAATTGACAAAATAAATCAAAAATAAATCAAAGATAAAAATAAGTGGAAAAGGCGAGAGTGCGCGAGCACACAGGAGCAAAGACAAGCATCGCAGCTTGATGCGTAGTAAAAAAAATAATAAATAGACAACTGGTCGACCTCATTAGAAATAAAAACCCAAAAGATTAGATAGACAAACAAACAAACACATAAATGTGGAGAGAAGGGCAGTGCGTGCAGGAGCAAAGTTAACTGCAGACAGACCTGAATCCTTATCTTTACAAGGTCGACCTCAGAACTTTGCTCAGTTTGTCTCGGTGACGGATAATGGAAGGAAGGGCAGGCAACTGGTCGACTTCATTTAAATAAACAAATAAAAAATGAGATAAACTCTCAGGAATAGATAAATAATAACAAAAAAATTGTAAAGTGGAGAAAGCGAGAGCGCGCGAATGCACTCAAGCAAACACAAACAGCACAGCACGATGCGTATTTTTTTTAAAAATTGACAAAATAAATCAAAAATAAAAATAAGTGGAAAAGGCGAGAGTGCGCGAGCACACAGGAGCAAAGACAAGCAGCGCAGCTTGATGCGTAGTAAAAAAAATAATAAATAGACAACTGGTCGACCTCATTAGAAATAAAAACCCAAAAGATAAGATAGACAAACAAACAAACACATAAATGTGGAAAGAAGGGCAGTGCGCGCAGGAGCAAAGGTAAACAGCAGACAGACCTGAATCCTTATCTTTACAAGTTCGACCTCAGAACTTTGTTCAGTTTGTCTCGGTGACAGATAATGGAAGGAAGGGCAGGCAACTGGTCGACTTCATTTAAATAAACAAATAAGAAATAAGATAAACTCTCAGGAATAGATAAATAATAACAAAAAAATTGTAAAGTGGAGAAAGCTAGAGCGCGCGAATGCACTCAAGCAAACACAAACAGAACAGCACGATGCGTATTTTTTTTTAAAATTGACAAAATAAATCAAAAATAAATCAAAAATAAAAATAAGTGGAAAAGGCGAGAGTGCGCGAGCACACAGGAGCAAAGACAAGCAGCGCAGCTTGATGCGTAGTAAAAAAAATAATAAATAGACAACTGGTCGACCTCATTAGAAATAAAAACCCAAAATATTAGATAGACAAACAAACAAACACATAAATGTGGAGAGAATGGCATTGCGCGCAGGAGCAAAGGTAAAAAGCAGACAGACCTGAATCCTTATCTTTACAAGGTCGACCTCAGAACTTTGCTCAGTTTGTCTCGGTGACGGATAATGGAAGGAAGGGCAGGCAACTGGTCGACTTCTTTTAAATAAAAAAATAAAAAATAAGATAAACTCTCAGGAATAGATAAATAATAACAAAAAAATTGTAAAGTGGAGAAAGCGAGAGCGCGCGAATGCACTCAAGCAAACACAAACAGCACAGCACGATGCGTATTTTTTTTAAATTGACAAAATAAATCAAAAATAAATCAAAAATAAAAATAAGTGGAAAAGGCGAGAGTGCGCGACCACAAAGGAGCAAAGATAAGCAGCGCAGCTTGATGCGTAGTAAAAAAAATAATAAATAGACAACTGGTCGACCTCATTAGAAATAAAAACCCAAAAGATTAGATAGACAAACAAACAAACACATAAATGTGGAGAGAAGGGCAGTGCGCGCAGGAGCAAAGGTAAACAGCAGACAGACCTGAATCCTTATCTTTACAAGGTCGACCTCAGAACTTTGTTCAGTTTGTATCGGTGACGGATAATGGAAGGAAGGGCAGGCAACTGGTCGACTTCATTTAAATAAACAAATAAAAAATAAGATAAACTATCAGGAATAGATAAATAATAACAAAAAAATTGTAAAGTGGAGAAAGCGAGAGCGCGCGAATGCACTCAAGCAAACACAAACAGCACAGCACGATGCGTATTTTTTTTTAAATTGACAAAATAAATCAAAAATAAATCAAAGATAAAAATAAGTGGAAAAGGCGAGTGCGCGAGCAAACAGGAGCAAAGACAAGTAGCGCAGCTTGATGCGTAGTAAAAAAAAATAATAAATAGACAACTGGTCGACCTCATTAGAAATAAAAACCCAAAAGATTAGATAGACAAACAAACAAACACATAAATGTGGAGAGAAGGGCAGTGCGCGCAGGAGCAAAGGTAAACAGCAGACAGACCTGAATCCTTATCTTTACAAGGTCGACCTCAGAACTTTGTTCAGTTTGTCTCGGTGACGGATAATGGAAGGAAGGGCAGGCAACTGGTCGACTTCATTTAAATAAACAAATAAAAAATAAGATAAACTCTCAGGAATAGATAAATAATAACAAAAATATTATAAATTGGAGAAAGCGAGAGCGCGCGAATGCACTCAAGCAAACACAAACAGCACAGCACGATGCGTATTTTTTTTTAAATTGACAAAATAAATCAAAAATAAAAATAAGTGGAAAAGGCGAGAGTGCGCGAGCACACAGGAGCAAAGACAAGCAGCGCAGCTTGATGCGTAGTAAAAAAAATAATAAATAGATAACTGGTCGACCTCATTTGAAATAAAAACCCAAAAGATTAGATAGACCAACAAACAAACACATAAATGTGGAGAGAATGGCAGTGCGCGCAGGAGCAAAGGTAAACAGCAGACAGACCTGAATCCTTATCTTTACAAGGTCGACCTCAGAACTTTGTTCAGTTTGTCTCGGTGACGGATAATGGAAGGAAGGGCAGGCAACTGGTCGACTTCATTTAAATAAACAAATAAAAACTAAGATAAACTCTCAGGAATAGATAAATAATAACAAAAAAATTGTAAAGTGGAGAAAGCGAGAGCGCGCGAATGCACTCAAGCAAACACAAACAGGACAGCACGATGCGTATTTTTTTTTAAATTGACAAAATAAATCAAAAATAAAAATAAGTGGAAAAGGCGAGAGTGCGCGAGCACACAGGAGCAAAGTCAAGCAGCGCAGCTTGATGCGTAGTAAAAAAAATAATAAATAGACAACTGGTCGACCTCATTAGAAATAAAAACCCAAAAGATTAGATAGACAAACAAACAAACACATAAATGTGGAGAGAAGGGCAGTGCGCGCAGGAGCAAAGGTAAACAGCAGACAGACCTGAATCCTTATCTTTACAAGGTCGACCTCAGAACTTTGTTCAGTTTGTCTCGGTGACGGATAATGGAAGGAAGGGCAGGCAACTGGTCGACTTCATTTAAATAAACAAATAAAATATAAGATAAACTCTCAGGAATAGATAAATAATAACAAAAAAATTGTAAATTGGAGAAAGCGAGAGCGCGCGAATGCACTCAAGCAAACAAACAGCACAGCACGATGGGTATTTGTTTTTAAATTGACAAAATAAATCAAAAATAAAAATAAGTGGAAAAGGCGAGAGTGGGCGAGCACACAGGAGCAAAGACAAGCAGCGCAGCTTGATGCGTAGTAAAAATAATAATAAATAGATAACTGGTCGACCTCATTAGAAATAAATACCCAAAAGATTAGATAGACAAACAAACAAACACATAAATGTGGAGAGAAGGGCAGTGCGCGCAGGAGCAAAGGTAAACAGCAGACAGACCTGAATCCTTATCTTTACAAGGTCGACCTCAGAAGTTTGTTCAGTTTGTCTCGGTGACGGATAATGGAAGGAAGGGCAGGCAACTGGTCGACTTCATTTAAATAAACAAATAAAAAATAAGATAAACTCTCAGGAATAGATAAATAATAACAAAAAAATTGTAAAGTGGAGAAAGCGAGAGCGCGCGAATGCACTCAAGCAAACACAAACAGCACAGCACGAGGCGTATTTTTTTTTAAATTGACAAAATAAATCAAAAATAAATCAAAGATAAAAATAAGTGGAAAAGGCGAGAGTGCGCGAGCACACAGGAGCAAAGACAAGCATCGCAGCTTGATGCGTAGTAAAAAAAATAATAAATAGACAACTGGTCGACCTCATTAGAAATAAAAACCCAAAAGATTAGATAGACAAAGTAACAAACACATAATTGTGGAGAGAAGGGTAGTGCGCGCAGGAGCAAAGGTAAACAGCAGACAGACCTGAATCCTTATCTTTACAAGGTCGACCTCAGAACTTTGTTCAGTTTGACTCGGTGACGGATAATGGAAGGAACGGCAGGCAACTGGTCGACTTCATTTAAAAAAACAAATAAAAAATAAGATAAACTCTCAGGAATAGATAAATAACAACAAAAAAATTGTAAAGTGGAGAAAGCGAGAGCGCGCGAATGCACTCAAGCAAACACAAACAGCACAGCACGATGCGTATTTTTTTTAAAAATTGAGAAAATAAATCAAAAATAAAAATAAGTGGAAAAGGCGAGTGAGCGCGAGCACACAGGAGCAAAGACAAGCAGCGCAGCTTGATGCGGAGTAAAAAAAATAATAAATAGACAACTGGTCGACCTCATTAGAAATAAAAACCCAAAAGATAAGATAGACAAACAAACAAACACATAAATGTGGAAAGAAGGGCAGTGCGCGCAGGAGAAAAGGTAAACAGCAGACAGACCTGAATCCTTATCTTTACAAGTTCGACCTCAGAACTTTGTTCAGTTTGTCTCGGTGACGGATAATGGAAGGAAGGGCAGGCAACTGGTCGACTTCATTTAAATAAACAAATAAAAAATAAGATAAACACTCAGGAATAGATAAATAATAACAAAAAAATTGTAAAGTGGAGAAAGCGAGAGCGCGCGAATGCACTCAGGCAAACACAAACAGAACAGCACGATGCGTATTTTTTTTTTAAAATTGACAAAATAAATCAAAAATAAATCAAAAATAAAAATAAGTGGAAAAGGCGAGAGTGCGCGAGCACACAGGAGCAAAGACAAGCAGCGCAGCTTGATGCGTAGTAAAAAAAATAATAAATAGACAACTGGTCGACCTCATTAGAAATAAAAACCCAAAATATTAGATAGACAAACAAACAAACACATAAATGTGGAGAGAATGGCATTGCGCGCAGGAGCAAAGGTAAAAAGCAGACAGACCTGAATCCTTATCTTTACAAGGTCGACCTCAGAACTTTGCTCAGTTTGTCTCGGTGACGGATAATGGAAGGAAGGGCAGGCAACTGGTCGACTTCTTTTAAATAAAAAAATAAAAAATAAGATAAACTCTCAGGAATAGATAAATAATAACAAAAAAATTGTAAAGTGGAGAAAGCGAGAGCGCGCGAATGCACTCAAGCAAACACAAACAGCACAGCACGATGCGTATTTTTTTTAAAATTGACAAAATAAATCAAAAATAAAAATAAGTGGAAAAGGCGAGAGTGCGCGAGCACACAGGAGCAAAGACAAGCAGCGCAGCTTGATGCGTAGTAAAAAAAATAATAAATAGATAACTCGTCGACCTCATTTGAAATAAAAACCCAAAAGATTAGATAGACAAAGAAACAAACACATAAATGTGGAGAGAAGGGCAGTAACGCAGGAGCAAAGGTAAACAGCAGACAGACCTGAATCCTTATCTTTACAAGGTCGACCTCAGAACTTTGTTCAGTTTGTCTCGGTGACGGATAATGGAAGGAAGGGCAGGCAACTGGTCGACTTCATTTAAATAAACAAATAAAAAATAAGATAAACTCTCAGGAATAGATAAATAATAACAAAAAAATTGTAAAGTGGAGAAAGCGAGAGCGCGCGAATGCACTCAAGCAAACACAAACAGCACAGCACGATGCGTATTTTTTTTAAAATTGACAAAATAAATCAAAAATAAAAATAAGAGGAAAAGGCGAGAGTGCGCGAGCACACAGGAGCAAAGACAAGCAGCGCAGCTTGATGCGTAGTAAAAAAAATAATAAATAGACAACTGGTCGACCTCATTAGAAATAAAAACCCAAAAGATTAGATAGACAAGCAAACAAACACATAATTGTGGAGAGAAGAGTAGTGCGCGCAGGAGCAAAGGTAAACAGCAGACAGACCTGAATCCTTATCTTTAAAAGGTCGACCTCAGAACTTTGTTCAGTTTGTCTCGGTGACGGATAATGGAAGGAAGGGCAGGCAACTGGTCGACTTCATTTAAATAAACAAATAAAAAATGAGATAAACTCTCAGGAATAGATAAATAATAACAAAAAAATTGTAAAGTGGAGAAAGAGAGAGCGCGCGAATGCACTCTAGCAAAGACAAACAGCACAACACGATGCGTATTTTTTTTAAATTGACAAAATACATCAAAAATAAATCAAAAATAAAAATAAGTGGAAAAGGCGAGAGTGCGCGAGCACACAGGAGCAAACACAAGCAGCGCAGCTTGATGCGTAGTAAAAAAAATAATAAATAGACAACTGGTCGACCTCATTAGAAATAAAAACCCAAAAGACTAGATAGACAAACAAGCAAACACATAAATGTGGAGAGAAGGGCAGTGCGCGCAGGAGCAAAGGTAAACAGCAGACAGACCTGAATCCTTATCTTTACAAGGTCGACCTCAGAACTTTGTTCAGTTTGTCTCGGTGACGGATAATGGAAGGAAGGGCAGGCAACTGGTCGACTGCATTTAAATAAACAAATAAAAAATAAGATAAACTCTCAGGAATAGATAAATAATAACAAAAAAATTGTAAAGTGGAGAAAGCGAGAGCGCGCGAATGCACTCAAGCAAACACAAACAGCACAGCACGATGCGTATTTTTTTTAAAAATTGACAAAATAAATCAAAAATAAATCAAAAATAAAAATAAGTGGGAAAGTCGAGAGTGCGCGAGCACACAGGAGCAAAAACAAGCAGCGCAGCTTGATGCGTAGTAAAAAAAATAATAAATAGACAACTGGTCGACCTCATTAGAAATAAAAACCCAAAAGATAAGATAGACAAACAAACAAACACATAAATGTGGAAAGAAGGGCAGTGCGCGCAGGAGCAAAGGTAAACAGCAGACAGACCTGAATCCTTATCTTTACAAGGTCGACCTCAGAACTTTGTTCAGTTTGTCTCGGTGACGGATAATGGAAGGAAGGGCAGGCAACAGGTCGACTTCATTTAAATAAACAAATAAAAAATAAGATAAACTCTCAGGAATAGATAAATAATAACAAAAAAATTGTAAAGTGGAGAAAGCGAGAGCGCGCGAATGCACTCAAGCAAACACACACAGCACAGCACAATGCGTATTTTTTTTTAAATTGACAAAATAAATCAAAAAGAAATCAAAAACAAAAATAAGTGGAAAAGGCGAGAGTGCTTTAGCACACAGGAGCAAAGACAAGCAGTGCAGCTTGATGCGTAGTAAAAAAAAAATAATAAATAGACAACTGGTCGACCTCATTAGAAATAAAAACCCAAAAGATTAGATAGACAAACAAACAAACACATAAATGTGGAGAGAAGGGCAGTGCGCGCAGGAGCAAAGGTAAACAGCAGACAGACCTGAATCCTTATCTTTACAAGGTCGACCTCAGAACTTTGTTCAGTTTGTCTCGGTGACGGATAATGGAAGGAAGGGCAGGCAACAGGTCGACTTCATTTAAATAAACAAATAAAAAATAAGATAAACTCTCAGGAATAGATAAATAATAACAAAAAAATTGTAAAGTGGAGAAAGCGAGAGCGCGCGAATGCACTCAAGCAAACACAAACAGCACAGCACGATGCGTATTTTTTTTTAAATTGAAAAAATAAATCAAAAATAAAAATAAGTGGAAAAGGCGAGAGTGCGCGAGCACACAGGAGCAAAGACAAGCAGAGCAGCTTGATGCGTAGTAAAAAAAATAATAAATAGACAACTGGTCGACCTCATTAGAAATAAAAACCCAAAAGATTAGATAGACAAACAAACAAACACATAAATGTGGAGAGAAGGGCAGTGCGCGCAGGAGCAAAGGTAAACAGCAGACAGACCTGAATCCTTATCTTTACAAGGTCGACCTCAGAACTTTGTTCAGTTTCTCTCGGTGACGGATAATGGAAGGAAGGGCAGGCAACTGGTCGACTTCATTTAAATAAACAAATAAAAAATAAGATAAACTCTCAGGAATAGATAAATAATAACAAAAAAATTGTAAAGTGGAGAAAGCGAGAGCGCGCGAATGCACTCAAGCAAACACAAACAGCACAGCACGATGCGTATTTTTTTTTAAATTGACAAAATAAATCAAAAATAAAAATAAGTGGAAAAGGCGAGAGTGCGCGAGCACACAGGAGCAAAGACAAGCAGCGCAGCTTGATGCGTAGTAAAAAAAATAATAAATAGACAACTGGTCGACCTCATTAGAAATAAAAACCCAAAAGATTAGATAGACAAACAAACAAACACATAATTGTGGAGAGAAGGGTAGTGCGCGCTGGAGCAAAGGTAAACAGCAGACAGACCTGAATCCTTATCTTTACAAGGTCGACCTCAGAACTTTGTTCAGTTTGTCTCGGTGACGGATAATGGAAGGAAGGGCAGGCAACTGGTCGACTTCATTTAAATAAACAAATAAAAAATAAGATAAACTCTCAGGAATAGATAAATAATAACAAAAAAATTGTAAAGTGGAGAAAGCGAGAGCGCGCGAATGCACTCAAGCAAACACAAACAGCACAGCACGATGCGTATTTTTTTTTAAAATTGACAAAATAAATAAAAAATAAATCAAAAATAAAAATAAGTGGAAAAGGCGAGAGTGCGCGAGCACACAGGAGCAAACACAAGCAGCGCAGCTTGATGCGTAGTAAAAAAATAATAAATAGACAACTGGTCGACCTCATTAGAAATAAAAACCCAAAAGATTAGATAGACAAACAAACAAACACATAAATGTGGAGAGAAGGGCAGTGCGCGCAGGAGCAAAGGTAAACAGCAGACAGACCTGAATCCTTATCTTTACAAGGTCGACCTCAGAACTTTGTTCAGTTTGTTTCGGTGACAGATAATGGAAGGAAGGGCAGGCAACTGGTCGACTTCATTTAAATAAACAAATAAAAAATAAGATAAACTCTCAGGAATAGATAAATAATAACAAAAAAATTGTAAAGTGGAGAAAGCGAGAGCGCGCGAATGCACTCAAGCAAACACAAACAGCACAGCACGATGCGTATTTTTTTTTAAAATTGACAAAATAAATCAAAAATAAATCAAAAATAAAAATAAGTGGGAAAGGCGAGAGTGCGCGAGCACACAGGAGCAAAGACAAGCAGCGCAGCTTGATGCGTAGTAAAAAAAATAATAAATAGACAACTGGTCGACCTCATTAGAAATAAAAACCCAAAAGATTAGATAGACAAACAAACAAACACATAAATGTGGAGAGAAGTGTAGTGCGCGCAGGAGCAAAGGTAAACAGCAGACAGACCTGAATCCTTATCTTTACAAGGTCGACCTCAGAACTTTGTTCAGTTTGTCTCGGTGACGGATAATGGAAGGAAGGGCAGGCAACTGGTCGACTTCATTTTAATAAACAAATAAAAAATAAGATAAACTCTCAGGAATAGATAAATAATAACAAAAAAATTATAAAGTGGAGAAAGCGAGAGCGCCCGAATGCACTCAAGCTAACACAAACAGCACAGCACGATGCGTATTTTTTTTTAAATTGACAAAATAAATCAAAAATAAATCAAAAATAAAAATAAGTGGAAAAGGCGAGAGTGCGCGAGCATACAGGAGCAAACACAAGCAGCGCAGCTTGATGCGTAGTAAAAAAAATAATAAATAGACAACTGGTCGACCTCATTAGAAATAAAATCCCAAAAGATTACATAGACAAACAAACAAACACATAATTGTGGAGAGAAGGGCAGTGCGCGCAGGAGCAAAGGTAAACAGCAGACAGACCTGAATCCTTATCTTTACAAAGTCGACCTCAGAAATTTGTTCAGTTTGTCTCGGTGACGGATAATGGAAGGAAGGGCAGGCAACTGGTGGACTTCATTTAAAAAAAACAAATAAAAAATAAGATAAACTCTCAGGAATAGATAAATAACAACAAAAAAATTGTAAAGTGGAGAAAGCGAGAGCGCGCGAATGCACTCAAGCAAACACAAACAGCACAGCACGATGCGTATTTTTTTTAAAAATTGACAAAATAAATCAAAAATAAAAATAAGTGGAAAAGGCGAGTGAGCGCGAGCACACAGGAGCAAAGACAAGCAGCGCAGCTTGATGCGTAGTAAAAAAAATAATAAATAGACAACTGATCGACCTCAGTAGAAATAAAAACCCAAAAGATTAGATAGAAAAAGAAACAAACACATAAATGTGGAGGGAAGGGCAGTGCGCCCAGGAGCAAATGTAAACAGCAGACAGACCTGAATCCTTATCTTTACAAGGTCGACCTCAGAACTTTGTTCAGTTTGTCTCGGTGACGGATAATGGAAGGAAGGGCAGGCAACTGGTCGACTTCATTTAAATAAACAAATAAAAAATAAGATAAACTCTCAGGAATAGATGAATAATACCAAAAAAATTGTAAAGTGGAGAAAGCGAGAGCGCGCGAATGCACTCAAGCAAACACAAACAGCACAGCACGATGCGTATTTTTTTTAAAATTGAAAAAATAAATCAAAAATAAAAATAAGTGGAAAAGGCGAGAGTGCGCGAGCACACAGGAGCAAAGACAAGCAGCGCAGCTTGATGCGTAGTAAAAAAAAATAATAAATAGACAACTGGTCGACCTCATTAGAAATAAAAACCCAAAAGATTAGATAGACAAACAAACAAACACATAAATGTGGAGAGAAGGGCAGTGCGCGCAGGAGCAAAGGTAAACAGCAGACAGACCTGAATCCTTATCTTTACAAGGTCGACCTCAGAACTTTGTTCAGTTTGTCTCGGTGACGGATAATGGAAGGAAGGGCAGGCAACTGGTCGACTTCATCTAAATAAACAAATAAATAATAAGATAAACTCTCAGGAATAGATAAATAATAAAAAAAAATTGTAAAGTGGAGAAAGCGAGAGCGCGCGAATGCACTCAAGCAAACACAAACAGCACAGAACGATGCGTATTTTTTTAAAAATTGACAAAATAAATCAAAAAGAAATCAAAAATAAAAATAAGTGGAAAAGGCGAGAGTGCGCGAGCACACAGGAGCAAACACAAGCAGCGCAGCTTGATGCGTAGTAAAAAAATAATAAATAGACAACTGGTCGACCTCATTAGAAATAAAAACCCAAAAGATTAGATAGACAAACAAACAAACACATAAATGTGGAGAGAAGGGCAGTGCGCGCAGGAGCAAAGGTAAACAGCAGACAGACCTGAATCCTTATCTTTACAAGGTCGACCTCAGAACTTTGTTCAGTTTGTCTCGGTGACAGATAATGGAAGGAAGGGCAGGCAACTGGTCGACTTCATTTAAATAAACAAATAAAAAATAAGATAAACTCTCAGGAATAGATAAATAATAACAAAAAAATTGTAAAGTGGAGAAAGCGAGAGCGCGCGAATGCACTCAAGCAAACACAAACAGCACAGCACGATGCGTATTTTTTTTTAAAATTGACAAAATAAATCAAAAATAAATCAAAAATAAAAATAAGTGGGAAAGGCGAGAGTGCGCGAGCACACAGGAGCAAACACAAGCAGCGCAGCTTGATGCGTAGTAAAAAAAATAATAAATAGACAACTGGTCGACCTCATTAGAAATAAAAACCCAAAAGATTAGATAGACAAAGAAGCAAACACATAAATGTGGAGAGAAGGGCAGTGCGCGCAGGAGCAAAGGTAAACAGCAGACAGACCTGAATCCTTATCTTTACAAGGCCGACCTCACAACTTTGTTCAGTTTGTCTCGGTGACGGATTAAGGAAGGAAGGGCAGGCAACTGGTCGACTTCATTTAAATAAACAAATAAAAACTAAGATAAACTCTCAGGAATAGATAAATAATAACAAAAAAATTGTAAAGTGGAGAAAGCGAGAGCGCGCGAATGCACTCAAGCAAACACAAACAGCACAGCACGATGCGTTTTTTTTTTTTAAATTGACAAAATAAATAAAAAATAAATCAAAAACAAAAATAAGTGGAAAAGGCGAGAGTGCTTTAGCACACAGGAGCAAAGACAAGCAGTGCAGCTTGATGCGTAGTAAAAAAAAATAATAAATAGACAACTGGTCGACCTCATTAGAAATAAAAACCCAACAGATTAGATAGACAAACAAACAAACACATAAATGTGGAGAGAAGGGCAGTGCGCGCAGGAGCAAAGGTAAACAGCAGACAGACCTGAATCCTTATCTTTACAAGGTCGACTTCAGAACTTTGTTCAGTTTGTATCGGTGACGGATAATGGAAGGAAGGGCAGGCAACTGGTCGACTTCATTTAAATAAACAAATAAAAAATAAGATAAACTCTCAGGAATAGATAAATAATAACAAAAAAATTGTAAAGTGGAGAAAGCGAGAGCGCGCGAATGCACTCAAGCAAACACACACAGCACAGCACGATGCGTATTTTTTTTAAATTGACAAAATAAATCAAAAATAAATCAAAGATAAAAACAAGTGGAAAAGGCGAGTGCGCGAGCACACAGGAGCAAAGACAAGCAGCGCAGCTTGATGCGTAGTAAAAAAAAATAATAAATAGACAACTGGTCGACCTCATTAGAAATAAAAACCCAAAAGATTAGATAGACAAACAAACAAACACATAAATGTGGAGAGAAGGGCAGTGCGCGCAGGAGCAAAGTTAAACAGCAGACAGACCTGAATCCTTATCTTTACAAGGTCGACCTCAGAACTTTGTTGAGTTTGTCTCGGTGACGGATAATGGAAGAAAGGGCAGGCAACTGGTCGACTTCATTTAAATAAACAAATAAAAAATAAGATAAACTCTCAGGAATAGATAAATAATAACAAAAAAATTGTAAAGTGGAAAAAGCGAGAGCGCGCGAATGCACTCAAGCAAACACAAACAGCACAGCACGATGCGTATTTTTTTTTAAAATTGAAAAAATGAATCAAAAATAAAATTAAGTGGAAAAGGCGAGAGTACGCGAGCACACAGGAGCAAAGACAAGCATCGCAGCTTGATGCGTAGTAAAAAAAAAATAATAAATAGACAACTGGTCGACCTCATTAGAAATAAAAACCCAAAAGATTAGATAGACAAACAAACAAACACATAAATGTGGAGAGAAGGGCAGTGCGCGCAGGAGCAAAGGTAAACAGCAGACAGACCTGAATCCTTATCTTTACAAGGCCGACCTCACAACTTTGTTCAGTTTGTCTCGGTGACGGATTAAGGAAGGAAGGGCAGGCAACTGGTCGACTTCATTTAAATAAACAAATAAAAACTAAGATAAACTCTCAGGAATAGATAAATAATAACAAAAAAATTGTAAAGTGGAGAAAGCGAGAGCGCGCGAATGCACTCAAGCAAACACAAACAGCACAGCACGATGCGTTTTTTTTTTTTTAAATTGACAAAATAAATAAAAAATAAATCAAAAACAAAAATAAGTGGAAAAGGCGAGAGTGCTTTAGCACACAGGAGCAAAGACAAGCAGTGCAGCTTGATGCGTAGTAAAAAAAATAATAAATAGACAACTGGTCGACCTCATTAGAAATAAAAACCCAACAGATTAGATAGACAAACAAACAAACACATAAATGTGGAGAGAAGGGCAGTGCGCGCAGGAGCAAAGGTAAACAGCAGACAGACCTGAATCCTTATCTTTACAAGGTCGACCTCAGAACTTTGTTCAGTTTATCTCGGTGACGGATAATGGAAGGAAGGGCAGGCAACTGGTCGACTTCATTTAAATAAACAAATAAAAAATAAGATAAACTCTCAGGAATAGATAAATAATAACAAAAAAATTGTAAAGTGGAGAAAGCGAGAGCGCGCGAATGCACTCAAGCAAACACAAACAGCACAGCACGATGCGTATTTTTTTTTAAATTGAAAAAATAAATCAAAAATAAAAATAAGTGGAAAAGGCGAGAGTGCGCGAGCACACAGGAGCAAAGACAAGCATCGCAGCTTGATGCGTAGTAAAAAAAATAATAAATAGACAACTGGTCGACCTCATTAGAAATAAAAACCCAAAAGATTAGATAGACAAACAAACAAACACATAAATGTGGAGAGAAGGGCAGTGCGCGCAGGAGCAAAGGTAAACAGCAGACAGACCTGAATCCTTATCTTTACAAGGCCGACCTCACAACTTTGTTCAGTTTGTCTCGGTGACGGATAATGGAAGGAAGGGCAGGCAACTGGTCGACTTCAATTTAAATAAACAAATAAAAAATAAGATAAACTCTCAGGAATAGATAAAAAATAACAAAAAAAATGTAAAGTGAGAAAGCGAGAGCGCGCGAATGCACTCAAGCAAACACAAACAGCACAGCACGATGTGTATTTTTTTTTAAAATTGACAAAATAAATCAAAAATAAATCAAAAATAAAAATAAGTGGAAAAGGCGAGAGTGCGCGATCACACAGGAGCAAAGACAAGCAGCGCAGCTTGATGCGTAGTAAAAAAAATAATAAATAGACAACTAGTCGACCTCATTAGTAATAAAAACCCAAAAGATTAGATAGACAAACAAACAAACACATAAATGTGGAGAGAAGGGCAGTGCGCGCAGAGCAAAGGTAAACAGCAGACAGACCTGAATCCTTATCTTTTCAAGGTCGACCTCAGAACTTTGTTCAGTTTGTCTCGGTGACGGATAATGGAAGGAAGGGCAGGCAACTGGTCGACTTCATTTAAATAAACAAAAAAAATAAGGTAAACTCTCAGGAATAGATAAATAATAACAAAAAATTGTAAAGTGGAGAAAGCGAGAGCGCGTGAATGCACTCAAGCAAACACAAACAGCACAGCACGATGCGTTTTTTTTTTTAAATTGACAAAATAAATAAAAAAATAAATCAAAAACAAAAATAAGTGGAAAAGGCGAGAGTGCTTTAGCACACAGGAGCAAAGACAAGCAGTGCAGCTTGATGCGTAGTAAAAAAAATAATAAATAGACAACTGGTCGACCTCATTAGAAATAAAAACCCAACAGATTAGATAGACAAACAAACAAACACATAAATGTGGAGAGAAGGGCAGTGCGCGCAGGAGCAAAGGTAAACAGCAGACAGACCTGAATCCTTATCTTTACAAGGTCGACCTCAGAACTGTTGTTCAGTTTATCTCGGTGACGGATAATGGAAGGAAGGGCAGCAACTGTCGACTTCATTTAAATAAACAAATAAAAAATAAGATAAACTCTCAGGAATAGATAAATAATAACAAAAAAATTGTAAAGTGGAGAAAGCGAGAGCGCGCGAATGCACTCAAGCAAACACAAACAGCACAGCACGATGCGTATTTTTTTTTTTAAATTGAAAAAATAAATCAAAAAATAAAAATAAGTGGAAAAGGCGAGAGTGCGCGAGCACACAGGAGCAAAGACAAGCATCGCAGTTTGATGCGTAGTAAAAAAATAATAAATAGACAACTGGTCGACCTCATTAGAAATAAAAACCCAAAAGATTAGATAGACAAACAAACAAACACATAAATGTGGAGAGAAGGGCAGTGCGCGCAGGAGCAAAGGTAAACAGCAGACAGACCTGAATCCTTATCTTTACAAGGCCGACCTCACAACTTTGTTCAGTTTGTCTCGGTGACGGATAATGGAAGGAAGGGCAGGCAACTGGTCGACTTCATTTAAATAAACAAATAAAAAATAAGATAAACTCTCAGGAATAGATAAAAAATAACAAAAAAAATGTAAAGTGGAGAAAGCGAGAGCGCGCGAATGCACTCAAGCAAACACAAACAGCACAGCACGATGCGTATTTTTTTTTTAAATTGACAAAATAAATCAAAAATAAATCAAAAATAAAAATAAGTGGAAAAGGCGAGAGTGCGCGAGCACACAGGAGCAAAGACAAGCAGCGCAGCTTGATGCGTAGTAAAAAAAATAATAAATAGACAACTAGTCGACCTCATTAGTAATAAAAACCCAAAAGATTAGATAGACAAACAAACAAACACATCAATGTGGAGAGAAGGGCAGTGCGCGCAGGAGCAAAGGTAAACAGCATACAGACCTGAATCCTTATCTTTACAAGGTCGACCTCAGAACTTTGTTCAGTTTGTCTCGGTGACGGATAATGGAAGGAAGAGCAGGCAACTGGTCGACTTCATTTAAATAAACAAATAAAAAATAAAATAAACTCTCAGGAATAGATAAATAATAACAAAAAATTGTAAAGTGGAGAAAGCGAGAGCGCGCGAATGCACTAAAGCAAACACAAACAGCACAGCACGATGCGTATTTTTTTTAAATTGACAAAATAAATCAAAAATAAATCAAAAATAAAAATAAGTGGAAAAGGCGAGAGTGCGCGAGCACACAGGAGCAAAGACAAGCAGCGCAGCTTGATGCGTAGTAAAAAAAATAATAAATAGACAACTAGTCGACCTCATTAGTAATAAAAAACCCAAAAGATTAGATAGACAAACAAACAAACACACCAATGTGGAGAGAAGGGCAGTGCGCGCAGGAGCAAAGGTAAACAGCAGACTGACCTGAATCCTTATCTTTTCAAGGTCGACCTCAGAACTTTGTTCAGTTTGTCTCAGTGACGGATAATGGAAGGAAGGGCAGGCAACTGGTCGACTTCTTTTAAATAAAAAAATAAAAAATAAGATAAACTCTCAGGAATAGATAAATAATAACAAAAAAATTGTAAAGTGGAGAAAGCGAGAGCGCGCGAATGCACTCAAGCAAACACAAAACAGCACAGCACGATGCGTTTTTTTTAAATTGACAAAATAAATCAAAAATAAATCAAAAATAAAAATAAGTGGAAAAGGCGAGAGTGCGCGAGCACACAGGAGCAAAGACAAGCATCGCAGCTTGATGCGTAGTAAAAAAAATAATAAATAGTCAACTGGTCGACCTCATTAGAAATAAAAACCCAAAAGATTCGATAGACAAAAAAACAAACACATAAATGTGGAGAGAAGGGCAGAGCGCGCAGGAGCAAAGGTAAACAGCAGACAGACCTGAATCCTTATCTTTAAAAGGTCGACCTCAGAACTTTGTTCAGTTTGTATCGGTGACGAATAATGGAAGGAAGGGCAGGCAACTGGTCGACTTCATTTAAATAAACAAATAAAAAATAAGATAAACTCTCAGGAATAGATAAATAATAACAAAAAAATTGTAAAGTGGAGAAAGCGAGAGCGCGCGAATGCACTCAAGCAAACAC
>NW_025959884.1:92489-133915 GCF_023159225.1 Perognathus longimembris pacificus | reverse complement strand
AAAAAATTGTAAAGTGGAGAATGCGAGAGCGCGCGAATGCACTCAAGCAAACACAAACAGCACAGCACGATGCGTATTTTTTTAAAAAATTGACAAAATAAATGAAAAATAAATGAAAAATAAAAATAAGTGGAAAAGGCGAGAGTGCGCGAGCACACAGGAGCAAAGACAATCAGCGCAGCTTGATGCGTAGTAAAAAAATAATAAATAGACAACTGGTCGACCTCATTAGAAATAAAAACCCAAAAGATTAGATAGACAAACAAACAAACACATAAATGTGGAGAGAAGGGCAGTGCGCGCAGGAGCAAAGGTAAACAGCAGACAGACCTGAATCCTTATCTTTACAAGGTCGACCTCAGAACTTTGTTCAGTTTGTCTCGGTGACGGATAATGGAAGGAAGGGCAGGCAACTGGTCGACTTCATTTAAATAAACAAATAAAAAATAAGATAAACTCTCAGGAATAGATAAATAATAACAAAAAAATTGTAAAGTGGAGAAAGCGAGAGCGCGCGAATGCACTCAAGCAAACACAAACAGCACAACACGATGCGTATTTTTTAAAAAATTGACAAAATAAATCAAAAATAAATCAAAAATAAAAATAAGTGGAAAAGGCGAGAGTGCGCGAGCACACAGGAGCAAAGACAAGCAGCGCAGCTTGATGCGTAGTAAAAAAAATAATAAATAGACAACTGGTCGACCTCATTAGAAATAAAAACCCAAAAGATTAGATAGACAAACAAACAAACACATAAATGTGGAGAGAAGGGCAGTGCGGCAGGAGCAAAGGTAAACAGCAGACAGACCTGAATCCTTATCTTTACAAGGTCGACCTCAGAACTTTGTTCAGTTGTCTCGGTGACGGATAATGGAAGGAAGGCAGGCAACTGGTCGACTTCATTTAAATAAACAAATAAAAAATAAGATAAACTCTCAGGAATAGATAAATAATAACAAAATTGTAAAGTGGAGAAAGCGAGAGCGCGCGAATGCACTCAAGCAAACACAAACAGCACAGCACGATGCGTATTTTTTTTAAATTGACAAAATAAATCAAAAATAAATCAAAAATAAAAATAAGTGGAAAAGGCGAGAGTGCGCGAGCACACAGGAGCAAAGACAAGCAGCACAGCTTGATGCGTAGTAAAAAAAAATAATAAATAGACAACTGGTCGACCTCATTAGAAATAAAAACCCAAAAGATTAGATAGACAAACAAACAAACACATAAATGTGGAGAGAAGGGCAGTGCGCGCAGGAGCAAAGGTAAACAGCAGACAGACCTGAATCCTTATCTTTACAAGGTCGACCTCAACTTTGTTCAGTTTGTCTCGGTGACGGATAATGGAAGGAAGGGCAGGCAACTGGTCGACTTCATTTAAATAAACAAATAAAAAATAAGATAAACTCTCAGGAATAGATAAATAATAACAAAAAAATTGTAAAGTGGAGAAAGCGAGAGCGCGCGAATGCACTCAAGCAAACACAAACAGCACAGACGATGCGTATTTTTTTAAAATTGACAAAATAAATCAAAAATAAATCAAAAATAAAAATAAGTGGAAAAGGCGAGAGTGCGCGAGCACACAGGAGCAAAGACAAGCAGCGCAGCTTGATGCGTAGTAAAAAAAATAATAAATAGACAACTGGTCGACCTCATTAGAAATAAAAACCCAAAAGATTAGATAGACAAACAAACAAACACATAAATGTGGAGAGAAGGGCAGTGCGCGCAGGAGCAAAGGTAAACAGCAGACAGACCTGAATCCTTATCTTTACAAGGTCGACCTCAGAACTTTGTTCAGTTTGTCTCGGTGACGGATAATGGAAGGAAGGGCAGGCAACTGGTCGACTTCATTTAAATAAACAAATAAAAAATAAGATAAACTCTCAGGAATAGATAAATAATAACAAAAAAATTGTAAAGTGGAGAAAGCGAGAGCGCGCGAATGCACTCAAGCAAACACAAACAGCACAGCACGATGCGTATTTTTTTTTAAATTGAAAAAATAAATCAAAAATAAAAATAAGTGGAAAAGGCGAGAGTGCGCGAGCACACAGGAGCAAAGACAAGCAGCGCAGCTTGATGCGTAGTAAAAAAAATAATAAATAGACAACTGGTCGACCTCATTAGAAATAAAAACCCAAAAGATTAGATAGACAAAGAAACAAACACATAAATGTGGAGAGAAGGGCAGTGCGCGCAGGAGCAAAGGTAAACAGCAGACAGACCTGAATCCTTATCTTTACAAGGTCGACCTCAGAACTTTGTTCAGTTTGTCTCGGTGACGGATAATGGAAGGAAGGGCAGGCAACTGGTCGACTTCATTTAAATAAACAAATAAAAAATAAGATAAACTCTCAGGAATAGATAAATAATAACAAAAAAATTGTAAAGTGGAGAAAGCGAGAGCGCGCGAATGCACTCAAGCAAACACAAACAGCACAGCACGATGCGTATATTTTTTTAAAATTGACAAAATAAATCAAAAATAAAAATAAGTGGAAAAGGCGAGAGTGCGCGAGCACACAGGAGCAAAGACAAGCAGCGCAGCTTGATGCGTAGTAAAAAAAATAATAAATAGACAACTGGTCGACCTCATTAGAAATAAAAACCCAAAAGATTAGATAGACAAACAAACAAACACATAAATTGTGGAGAGAAGGGCAGTGCGCGCAGGAGCAAAGGTAAACAGCAGACAGACCTGAATCCTTATCTTTACAAGGTCGACCTCAGAACTTTGTTCAGTTTGTCTCGGTGACGGATAATGGAAGGAAGGGCAGGCAACTGGTCGACTTCATTTAAATAAACAAATAAAAAATAAGATAAACTCTCAGGAATAGATAAATAATAACAAAAAAATTGTAAAGTGGAGAAAGCGAGAGCGCGCGAATGCACTCAAGCAAACACAAACAGCACAGCACGATGCGTATTTTTTTTAAATTGACAAAATAAATCAAAAATAAATCAAAAATAAAAATAAGTGGAAAAGGCGAGAGTGCGCGAGCACACAGGAGCAAAGACAAGCAGCGCAGCTTGATGCGTAGTAAAAAAAATAATAAATAGACAACTGGTCGACCTCATTAGAAATAAAAACCCAAAAGATTAGATAGACAAACAAACAAACACATAAATGTGGAGAGAAGGGCAGTGCGCGCAGGAGCAAAGGTAAACAGCAGACAGACCTGAATCCTTATCTTTACAAGGTCGACCTCAGAACTTTGTTCAGTTTGTCTCGGTGACGGATAATGGAAGGAAGGGCAGGCAACTGGTCGACTTCATTTAAATAAACAAATAAAAAATAAGATAAACTCTCAGGAATAGATAAATAATAACAAAAAATTGTAAAGTGGAGAAAGCGAGAGCGCGCGAATGCACTCAAGCAAACACAAACAGCACAGCACGATGCGTATTTTTTTTAAATTGACAAAATAAATCAAAAATAAATCAAAAATAAAAATAAGTGGAAAAGGCGAGAGTGCGCGAGCACACAGGAGCAAAGACAAGCAGCGCAGCTTGATGCGTAGTAAAAAAAATAATAAATAGACAACTGGTCGACCTCATTAGAAATAAAAACCCAAAAGATTAGATAGACAAACAAACAAACACATAAATGTGGAGAGAAGGGCAGTGCGCGCAGGAGCAAAGGTAAACAGCAGACAGACCTGAATCCTTATCTTTACAAGGTCGACCTCAGAACTTTGTTCAGTTTGTCTCGGTGACGGATAATGGAAGGAAGGGCAGGCAACTGGTCGACTTCATTTAAATAAACAAATAAAAAATAAGATAAACTCTCAGGAATAGATAAATAATAACAAAAAAATTGTAAAGTGGAGAAAGCGAGAGCGCGCGAATGCACTCAAGCAAACACAAACAGCACAGCACGATGCGTATTTTTTTAATTAAAATAAATCAAAAATAAATCAAAAATAAAAATAAGTGGAAAAGGCGAGAGTGCGCGAGCACACAGGAGCAAAGACAAGCAGCGCAGCTTGATGCGTAGTAAAAAAAATAATAAATAGACAACTGGTCGACCTCATTAGAAATAAAAACCCAAAAGATTAGATAGACAAACAAACAAACACATAAATGTGGAGAGAAGGGCAGTGCGCGCAGGAGCAAAGGTAAACAGCAGACAGACCTGAATCCTTATCTTTACAAGGTCGACCTCAGAACTTTGTTCAGTTTGTCTCGGTGACGGATAATGGAAGGAAGGGCAGGCAACTGGTCGACTTCATTTAAATAAACAAATAAAAAATAAGATAAACTCTCAGGAATAGATAAATAATAACAAAAAAATTGTAAAGTGGAGAAAGCGAGAGCGCGCGAATGCACTCAAGCAAACACAAACAGCACAGCACGATGCGTATTTTTTTAAATTGACAAAATAAATTCAAAAATAAATCAAAAATAAAAATAAGTGGAAAAGGCGAGAGTGCGCGAGCACACAGGAGCAAAGACAAGCAGCGCAGCTTGATGCGTAGTAAAAAAAATAATAAATAGACAACTGGTCGACCTCATTAGAAATAAAAACCCAAAAGATTAGATAGACAAACAAACAAACACATAAATGTGGAGAGAAGGGCAGTGGCGCAGGAGCAAAGGTAAACAGCAGACAGACCTGAATCCTTATCTTTACAAGGTCGACCTCAGAACTTTGTTCAGTTTGTCTCGGTGACGGATAATGGAAGGAAGGGCAGGCAACTGGTCGACTTCATTTAAATAAACAAATAAAAAATAAGATAAACTCTCAGGAATAGATAAATAATAACAAAAAAATTGTAAAGTGGAGAAAGCGAGAGCGCGCGAATGCACTCAAGCAAACACAAACAGCACAGCACGATGCGTATTTTTTTTAAATTGACAAAATAAATCAAAAATAAATCAAAAATAAAAATAAGTGGAAAAGGCGAGAGTGCGCGAGCACACAGGAGCAAAGACAAGCAGCGCAGCTTGATGCGTAGTAAAAAAAATAATAAATAGACAACTGGTCGACCTCATTAGAAATAAAAACCCAAAAGATTAGATAGACAAACAAACAAACACATAAATGTGGAGAGAAGGGCAGTGCGCGCAGGAGCAAAGGTAAACAGCAGACAGACCTGAATCCTTATCTTTACAAGGTCGACCTCAGAACTTTGTTCAGTTTGTCTCGGTGACGGATAATGGAAGGAAGGGCAGGCAACTGGTCGACTTCATTTAAATAAACAAATAAAAAATAAGATAAACTCTCAGGAATAGATAAATAATAACAAAAAAATTGTAAAGTGGAGAAAGCGAGAGCGCGCGAATGCACTCAAGCAAACACAAACAGCACAGCACGATGCGTATTTTTTTAAATTGACAAAATAAATCAAAAATAAATCAAAAATAAAAATAAGTGGAAAAGGCGAGAGTGCGCGAGCACACAGGAGCAAAGACAAGCAGCGCAGCTTGATGCGTAGTAAAAAAAATAATAAATAGACAACTGGTCGACCTCATTAGAAATAAAAACCCAAAAGATTAGATAGACAAACAAACAAACACATAAATGTGGAGAGAAGGGCAGTGCGCGCAGGAGCAAAGGTAAACAGCAGACAGACCTGAATCCTTATCTTTACAAGGTCGACCTCAGAACTTTGTTCAGTTTGTCTCGGTGACGGATAATGGAAGGAAGGGCAGGCAACTGGTCGACTTCATTTAAATAAACAAATAAAAAATAAGATAAACTCTCAGGAATAGATAAATAATAACAAAAAAATTGTAAAGTGGAGAAAGCGAGAGCGCGCGAATGCACTCAAGCAAACACAAACAGCACAGCACGATGCGTATTTTTTTTTAAATTGAAAAAATAAATCAAAAATAAAAATAAGTGGAAAAGGCGAGAGTGCGCGAGCACACAGGAGCAAAGACAAGCAGCGCAGCTTGATGCGTAGTAAAAAAAATAATAAATAGACAACTGGTCGACCTCATTAGAAATAAAAACCCAAAAGATTAGATAGACAAAGAAACAAACACATAAATGTGGAGAGAAGGGCAGTGCGCGCAGGAGCAAAGGTAAACAGCAGACAGACCTGAATCCTTATCTTTACAAGGTCGACCTCAGAACTTTGTTCAGTTTGTCTCGGTGACGGATAATGGAAGGAAGGGCAGGCAACTGGTCGACTTCATTTAAATAAACAAATAAAAAATAAGATAAACTCTCAGGAATAGATAAATAATAACAAAAAAATTGTAAAGTGGAGAAAGCGAGAGCGCGCGAATGCACTCAAGCAAACACAAACAGCACAGCACGATGCGTATTTTTTTTAAAATTGACAAAATAAATCAAAAATAAAAATAAGTGGAAAAGGCGAGAGTGCGCGAGCACACAGGAGCAAAGACAAGCAGCGCAGCTTGATGCGTAGTAAAAAAAATAATAAATAGACAACTGGTCGACCTCATTAGAAATAAAAACCCAAAAGATTAGATAGACAAACAAACAAACACATAAATGTGGAGAGAAGGGCAGTGCGCGCAGGAGCAAAGGTAAACAGCAGACAGACCTGAATCCTTATCTTTACAAGGTCGACCTCAGAACTTTGTTCAGTTTGTCTCGGTGACGGATAATGGAAGGAAGGGCAGGCAACTGGTCGACTTCATTTAAATAAACAAATAAAAAATAAGATAAACTCTCAGGAATAGATAAATAATAACAAAAAAATTGTAAAGTGGAGAAAGCGAGAGCGCGCGAATGCACTCAAGCAAACACAAACAGCACAGCACGATGCGTATTTTTTTTAAATTGACAAAATAAATCAAAATAAATCAAAAATAAAAATAAGTGGAAAAGGCGAGAGTGCGCGAGCACACAGGAGCAAAGACAAGCAGCGCAGCTTGATGCGTAGTAAAAAAAATAATAAATAGACAACTGGTCGACCTCATTAGAAATAAAAACCCAAAAGATTAGATAGACAAACAAACAAACACATAAATGTGGAGAGAAGGGCAGTGCGCGCAGGAGCAAAGGTAAACAGCAGACAGACCTGAATCCTTATCTTTACAAGGTCGACCTCAGAACTTTGTTCAGTTTGTCTCGGTGACGGATAATGGAAGGAAGGGCAGGCAACTGGTCGACTTCATTTAAATAAACAAATAAAAAATAAGATAAACTCTCAGGAATAGATAAATAATAACAAAAAATTGTAAAGTGGAGAAAGCGAGAGCGCGCGAATGCACTCAAGCAAACACAAACAGCACAGCACGATGCGTATTTTTTTTAAATTGACAAAATAAATCAAAAATAAATCAAAAATAAAAATAAGTGGAAAAGGCGAGAGTGCGCGAGCACACAGGAGCAAAGACAAGCAGCGCAGCTTGATGCGTAGTAAAAAAAATAATAAATAGACAACTGGTCGACCTCATTAGAAATAAAAACCCAAAAGATTAGATAGACAAACAAACAAACACATAAATGTGGAGAGAAGGGCAGTGCGCGCAGGAGCAAAGGTAAACAGCAGACAGACCTGAATCCTTATCTTTACAAGGTCGACCTCAGAACTTTGTTCAGTTTGTCTCGGTGACGGATAATGGAAGGAAGGGCAGGCAACTGGTCGACTTCATTTAAATAAACAAATAAAAAATAAGATAAACTCTCAGGAATAGATAAATAATAACAAAAAATTGTAAAGTGGAGAAAGCGAGAGCGCGCGAATGCACTCAAGCAAACACAAACAGCACAGCACGATGCGTATTTTTTTAAAAAATTGACAAAATAAATGAAAAATAAATCAAAAATAAAAATAAGTGGAAAAGGCGAGAGTGCGCGAGCACACAGGAGCAAAGACAAGCAGCGCAGCTTGATGCGTAGTAAAAAAATAATAAATAGACAACTGGTCGACCTCATTAGAAATAAAAACCCAAAAGATTAGATAGACAAACAAACAAACACATAAATGTGGAGAGAAGGGCAGTGCGCGCAGGAGCAAAGGTAAACAGCAGACAGACCTGAATCCTTATCTTTACAAGGTCGACCTCAGAACTTTGTTCAGTTTGTCTCGGTGACGGATAATGGAAGGAAGGGCAGGCAACTGGTCGACTTCATTTAAATAAAAAAAAAAAATAAGATAAACTCTCAGGAATAGATAAATAATAACAAAAAAATTGTAAAGTGGAGAAAGCGAGAGCGCGCGAATGCACTCAAGCAAACACAAACAGCACAGCACGATGCGTATTTTTTAAAATTGATCAAAAATAAATCAAAAATAAAAATAAGTGGAAAAGGCGAGAGTGCGCGAGCACACAGGAGCAAAGACAAGCAGCGCAGCTTGATGCGTAGTAAAAAAAATAATAAATAGACAACTGGTCGACCTCATTAGAAATAAAAACCCAAAAGATTAGATAGACAAACAAACAAACACATAAATGTGGAGAGAAGGGTCAGTGCGCACAGGAGCAAAGGTAAACAGCAGACAGACCTGAATCCTTATCTTTACAAGGTCGACCTCAGAACTTTGTTCAGTTTGTCTCGGTGACGGATAATGGAAGGAAGGGCAGGCAACTGGTCGACTTCATTTAAATAAACAAATAAAAAATAAGATAAACTCTCAGGAATAGATAAATAATAACAAAAATTGTAAAGTGGAGAAAGCGAGAGCGCGCGAATGCACTCAAGCAAACACAAACAGCACAGCACGATGCGTATTTTTTTTAAAATTGACAAAATAAATCAAAAATAAATCAAAAATAAAAATAAGTGGAAAAGGCGAGAGTGCGCGAGCACACAGGAGCAAAGACAAGCAGCGCAGCTTGATGCGTAGTAAAAAAAATAATAAATAGACAACTGGTCGACCTCATTAGAAATAAAAACCCAAAAGATTAGATAGACAAACAAACAAACACATAAATGTGGAGAGAAGGGCAGTGCGCGCAGGAGCAAAGGTAAACAGCAGACAGACCTGAATCCTTATCTTTACAAGGTCGACCTCAGAACTTTGTTCAGTTTGTCTCGGTGACGGATAATGGAAGGAAGGGCAGGCAACTGGTCGACTTCATTTAAATAAACAAATAAAAAATAAGATAAACTCTCAGGAATAGATAAATAATAACAAAAAAATTGTAAAGTGGAGAAAGCGAGAGCGCGCGAATGCACTCAAGCAAACACAAACAGCACAGCACGATGCGTATTTTTTTTAAATTGACAAAATAAATAAAAATGAATCAAAAATAAAAATAAGTGGAAAAGGCAAGAGTGCGCGAGCACACAGGAGCAAAGACAAGCAGCGCAGATTGATGCGTAGTAAAAAAAATAATAAATAGACAACTGGTCGACCTCATTAGAAATAAAAACCCAAATACTAGATAGACAAACAAACAAACACATAAATGTGGAGAGAAGGGCAGTGCGCGCAGGAGCAAAGGTAAACAGCAGACAGACCTGAATCCTTATCTTTACAAGGTCGACCTCAGAACTTTGTTCAGTTTGTCTCGGTGACGGATAATGGAAGGAAGGGCAGGCAACTGGTCGACTTCATTTAAATAAACAAATAAAAAATAAGATAAACTCTCAGGAATAGATAAATAATAACAAAAAAATTGTAAAGTGGAGAAAGCGAGAGCGCGCGAATGCACTCAAGCAAACACAAACAGCACAGCACGATGCGTTTTTTTTAATTGACAAAATAAATCAAAAATAAATCAAAAATAAAAATAAGTGGAAAAGGCGAGAGTGCGCGAGCACACAGGAGCAAAGACAAGCAGCGCAGCTTGATGCGTAGTAAAAAAAATATAAATAGACAACTGGTCGACCTCATTAGAAATAAAAACCCAAAAGATTAGATAGACAAAGAAACAAACACATAAATGTGGAGAGAAGGGCAGTGCGTGCAGGAGCAAAGGTAAACAGCAGACAGACCTGAATCCTTATCTTTACAAGGTCGACCTCAGAACTTTGTTCAGTTTGTCTCGGTGACGGATAATGGAAGGAAGGGCAGGCAACTGGTCGACTTCATTTAAATAAACAAATAAAAAATAAGATAAACTCTCAGGAATAGATAAATAATAACAAAAAATTGTAAAGTGGAGAAAGCGAGAGCGCGCGAATGCACTCAAGCAAACACAAACAGCACAGCACGATGCGTATTTTTTTTTAAAATTGACAAAATAAATCAAAAATAAATCAAAAATAAAAATAAGTGGAAAAGGCGAGAGTGCGCGAGCACACAGGAGCAAAGACAAGCAGCGCAGCTTGATGCGTAGTAAAAAAAATAATAAATAGACAACTGGTCGACCTCATTAGAAATAAAAACCCAAAAGATTAGATAGACAAACAAACAAACACATAAATGTGGAGAGAAGGGCAGTGCGCGCAGGAGCAAAGGTAAACAGCAGACAGACCTGAATCCTTATCTTTACAAGGTCGACCTCAGAACTTTGTTCAGTTTGTCTCGGTGACGGATAATGGAAGGAAGGGCAGGCAACTGGTCGACTTCATTTAAATAAACAAATAAAAAATAAGATAAACTCTCAGGAATAGATAAATAATAACAAAAAATTGTAAAGTGGAGAAAGCGAGAGCGCGCGAATGCACTCAAGCAAACACAAACAGCACAGCACGATGCGTATTTTTTTAAATTGACAAAATGAATCAAATAAATCAAAAATAAAAATAAGTGGAAAAGGCGAGAGTGCGCGAGCACACAGGAGCAAAGACAAGCAGCGCAGCTTGATGCGTAGTAAAAAAAATAATAAATAGACAACTGGTCGACCTCATTAGAAATAAAAACCCAAAAGATTAGATAGACAAACAAACAAACACATAAATGTGGAGAGAAGGGCAGTGCGCGCAGGAGCAAAGGTAAACAGCAGACAGACCTGAATCCTTATCTTTACAAGGTCGACCTCAGAACTTTGTTCAGTTTGTCTCGGTGACGGATAATGGAAGGAAGGGCAGGCAACTGGTCGACTTCATTTAAATAAACAAATAAAAAATAAGATAAACTCTCAGGAATAGATAAATAATAACAAAAAAATTGTAAAGTGGAGAAAGCGAGAGCGCGCGAATGCACTCAAGCAAACACAAACAGCACAGCACGATGCGTATTTTTTTTAAATTGACAAAATAAATCAAAAATAAATCAAAAATAAAAATAAGTGGAAAAGGCGAGAGTGCGCGAGCACACAGGAGCAAAGACAAGCAGCGCAGCTTGATGCGTAGTAAAAAAAATAATAAATAGACAACTGGTCGACCTCATTAGAAATAAAAACCCAAAAGATTAGATAGACAAACAAACAAACACATAAATGTGGAGAGAAGGGCAGTGCGCGCAGGAGCAAAGGTAAACAGCAGACAGACCTGAATCCTTATCTTTACAAGGTCGACCTCAGAACTTTGTTCAGTTTGTCTCGGTGACGGATAATGGAAGGAAGGGCAGGCAACTGGTCGACTTCATTTAAATAAACAAATAAAAAATAAGATAAACTCTCAGGAATAGATAAATAATAACAAAAAATTGTAAAGTGGAGAAAGCGAGAGCGCGCGAATGCACTCAAGCAAACACAAACAGCACAGCACGATGCGTATTTTTTTAAAATTGACAAAATAAATCAAAAATAAATCAAAAATAAAAATAAGTGGAAAAGGCGAGAGTGCGCGAGCACACAGGAGCAAAGACAAGCAGCGCAGCTTGATGCGTAGTAAAAAAATAATAAATAGACAACTGGTCGACCTCATTAGAAATAAAAACCCAAAAGATTAGATAGACAAACAAACAAACACATAAATGTGGAGAGAAGGGCAGTGCGCGCAGGAGCAAAGGTAAACAGCAGACAGACCTGAATCCTTATCTTTACAAGGTCGACCTCAGAACTTTGTTCAGTTTGTCTCGGTGACGGATAATGGAAGGAAGGGCAGGCAACTGGTCGACTTCATTTAAATAAACAAATAAAAAATAAGATAAACTCTCAGGAATAGATAAATAATAACAAAAAAATTGTAAAGTGGAGAAAGCGAGAGCGCGCGAATGCACTCAAGCAAACACAAACAGCACAGCACGATGCGTATTTTTTAAAAAATTGACAAAATAAATCAAAAATAAAAATAAGTGGAAAAGGCGAGAGTGCGCGAGCACACAGGAGCAAAGACAAGCAGCGCAGCTTGATGCGTAGTAAAAAAAATAATAAATAGACAACTGGTCGACCTCATTAGAAATAAAAACCCAAAAGATTAGATAGACAAACAAACAAACACATAAATGTGGAGAGAAGGGCAGTGCGCGCAGGAGCAAAGGTAAACAGCAGACAGACCTGAATCCTTATCTTTACAAGGTCGACCTCAGAACTTGTTCAGTTTGTCTCGGTGACGGATAATGGAAGGAAGGGCAGGCAACTGGTCGACTTCATTTAAATAAACAAATAAAAAATAAGATAAACTCTCAGGAATAGATAAATAATAACAAAAAAATTGTAAAGTGGAGAAAGCGAGAGCGCGCGAATGCACTCAAGCAAACACAAACAGCACAGCACGATGCGTATTTTTTTTAAATTGACAAAATAAATCAAAAATAAATCAAAAATAAAAATAAGTGGAAAAGGCGAGAGTGCGCGAGCACACAGGAGCAAAGACAAGCAGCGCAGCTTGATGCGTAGTAAAAAAAATAATAAATAGACAACTGGTCGACCTCATTAGAAATAAAAACCCAAAAGATTAGATAGACAAACAAACAAACACATAAATGTGGAGAGAAGGGCAGTGCGCGCAGGAGCAAAGGTAAACAGCAGACAGACCTGAATCCTTATCTTTACAAGGTCGACCTCAGAACTTTGTTCAGTTTGTCTCGGTGACGGATAATGGAAGGAAGGGCAGGCAACTGGTCGACTTCATTTAAATAAACAAATAAAAAATAAGATAAACTCTCAGGAATAGATAAATAATAACAAAAAAATTGTAAAGTGGAGAAAGCGAGAGCGCGCGAATGCACTCAAGCAAACACAAACAGCACAGCACGATGCGTATTTTTTTAAATTGACAAAATAAATAAAAATAAATCAAAAATAAAAATAAGTGGAAAAGGCGAGTGCGCGAGCACACAGGAGCAAAGACAAGCAGCGCAGCTTGATGCGTAGTAAAAAAAATAATAAATAGACAACTGGTCGACCTCATTAGAAATAAAAACCCAAAAGATTAGATAGACAAACAAACAAACACATAAATGTGGAGAGAAGGGCAGTGCGCGCAGGAGCAAAGGTAAACAGCAGACAGACCTGAATCCTTATCTTTACAAGGTCGACCTCAGAACTTTGTTCAGTTTGTCTCGGTGACGGATAATGGAAGGAAGGGCAGGCAACTGGTCGACTTCATTTAAATAAACAAATAAAAAATAAGATAAACTCTCAGGAATAGATAAATAATAACAAAAAAATTGTAAAGTGGAGAAAGCGAGAGCGCGCGAATGCACTCAAGCAAACACAAACAGCACAGCACGATGCGTTTTTTTTAATTGACAAAATAAATCAAAAATAAATCAAAAATAAAAATAAGTGGAAAAGGCGAGAGTGCGCGAGCACACAGGAGCAAAGACAAGCAGCGCAGCTTGATGCGTAGTAAAAAAAATAATAAATAGACAACTGGTCGACCTCATTAGAAATAAAAACCCAAAAGATTAGATAGACAAACAAACAAACACATAAATGTGGAGAGAAGGGCAGTGCGCGCAGGAGCAAAGGTAAACAGCAGACAGACCTGAATCCTTATCTTTACAAGGTCGACCTCAGAACTTTGTTCAGTTTGTCTCGGTGACGGATAATGGAAGGAAGGGCAGGCAACTGGTCGACTTCATTTAAATAAACAAATAAAAAATAAGATAAACTCTCAGGAATAGATAAATAATAACAAAAAATTGTAAAGTGGAGAAAGCGAGAGCGCGCGAATGCACTCAAGCAAACACAAACAGCACAGCACGATGCGTATTTTTTTAATTGACAAAATAAATTCAAAAATAAATCAAAAATAAAAATAAGTGGAAAAGGCGAGAGTGCGCGAGCACACAGGAGCAAAGACAAGCAGCGCAGCTTGATGCGTAGTAAAAAAAATAATAAATAGACAACTGGTCGACCTCATTAGAAATAAAAACCCAAAAGATTAGATAGACAAACAAACAAACACATAAATGTGGAGAGAAGGGCAGTGGCGCAGGAGCAAAGGTAAACAGCAGACAGACCTGAATCCTTATCTTTACAAGGTCGACCTCAGAACTTTGTTCAGTTTGTCTCGGTGACGGATAATGGAAGGAAGGGCAGGCAACTGGTCGACTTCATTTAAATAAACAAATAAAAAATAAGATAAACTCTCAGGAATAGATAAATAATAACAAAAAATTGTAAAGTGGAGAAAGCGAGAGCGCGCGAATGCACTCAAGCAAACACAAACAGCACAGCACGATGCGTATTTTTTTTTAAAATTGACAAAATAAATCAAAAATAAATCAAAAATAAAAATAAGTGGAAAAGGCGAGAGTGCGCGAGCACACAGGAGCAAAGACAAGCAGCGCAGCTTGATGCGTAGTAAAAAAAATAATAAATAGACAACTGGTCGACCTCATTAGAAATAAAAACCCAAAAGATTAGATAGACAAACAAACAAACACATAAATGTGGAGAGAAGGGCAGTGCGCGCAGGAGCAAAGGTAAACAGCAGACAGACCTGAATCCTTATCTTTACAAGGTCGACCTCAGAACTTTGTTCAGTTTGTCTCGGTGACGGATAATGGAAGGAAGGGCAGGCAACTGGTCGACTTCATTTAAATAAACAAATAAAAAATAAGATAAACTCTCAGGAATAGATAAATAATAACAAAAAAATTGTAAAGTGGAGAAAGCGAGAGCGCGCGAATGCACTCAAGCAAACACAAACAGCACAGCACGATGCGTATTTTTTTAAATTGACAAAATAAATCAAAAATAAATCAAAAATAAAAATAAGTGGAAAAGGCGAGAGTGCGCGAGCACACAGGAGCAAAGACAAGCAGCGCAGCTTGATGCGTAGTAAAAAAAATAATAAATAGACAACTGGTCGACCTCATTAGAAATAAAAACCCAAAAGATTAGATAGACAAACAAACAAACACATAAATGTGGAGAGAAGGGCAGTGCGCGCAGGAGCAAAGGTAAACAGCAGACAGACCTGAATCCTTATCTTTACAAGGTCGACCTCAGAACTTTGTTCAGTTTGTCTCGGTGACGGATAATGGAAGGAAGGGCAGGCAACTGGTCGACTTCATTTAAATAAACAAATAAAAAATAAGATAAACTCTCAGGAATAGATAAATAATAACAAAAAATTGTAAAGTGGAGAAAGCGAGAGCGCGCGAATGCACTCAAGCAAACACAAACAGCACAGCACGATGCGTATTTTTTTAAATTGACAAAATAAATCAAAAATAAATCAAAAATAAAAATAAGTGGAAAAGGCGAGAGTGCGCGAGCACACAGGAGCAAAGACAAGCAGCGCAGCTTGATGCGTAGTAAAAAAAATAATAAATAGACAACTGGTCGACCTCATTAGAAATAAAAACCCAAAAGATTAGATAGACAAACAAACAAACACATAAATGTGGAGAGAAGGGCAGTGCGCGCAGGAGCAAAGGTAAACAGCAGACAGACCTGAATCCTTATCTTTACAAGGTCGACCTCAGAACTTTGTTCAGTTTGTCTCGGTGACGGATAATGGAAGGAAGGGCAGGCAACTGGTCGACTTCATTTAAATAAACAAATAAAAAATAAGATAAACTCTCAGGAATAGATAAATAATAACAAAAAAATTGTAAAGTGGAGAAAGCGAGAGCGCGCGAATGCACTCAAGCAAACACAAACAGCACAGCACGATGCGTATTTTTTTAAAAAATTGACAAAATAAATCAAAAATAAAAATAAGTGGAAAAGGCGAGAGTGCGCGAGCACACAGGAGCAAAGACAAGCAGCGCAGCTTGATGCGTAGTAAAAAAAATAATAAATAGACAACTGGTCGACCTCATTAGAAATAAAAACCCAAAAGATTAGATAGACAAACAAACAAACACATAAATGTGGAGAGAAGGGCAGTGCGCGCAGGAGCAAAGGTAAACAGCAGACAGACCTGAATCCTTATCTTTACAAGGTCGACCTCAGAACTTTGTTCAGTTTGTCTCGGTGACGGATAATGGAAGGAAGGGCAGGCAACTGGTCGACTTCATTTAAATAAACAAATAAAAAATAAGATAAACTCTCAGGAATAGATAAATAATAACAAAAAAATTGTAAAGTGGAGAAAGCGAGAGCGCGCGAATGCACTCAAGCAAACACAAACAGCACAGCACGATGCGTATTTTTTTTAAATTGATCAAAATAAATCAAAAATAAAAATAAGTGGAAAAGGCGAGAGTGCGCGAGCACACAGGAGCAAAGACAAGCAGCGCAGCTTGATGCGTAGTAAAAAAAATAATAAATAGACAACTGGTCGACCTCATTAGAAATAAAAACCCAAAAGATTAGATAGACAAACAAACAAACACATAAATGTGGAGAGAAGGGCAGTGCGCGCAGGAGCAAAGGTAAACAGCAGACAGACCTGAATCCTTATCTTTACAAGGTCGACCTCAGAACTTTGTTCAGTTTGTCTCGGTGACGGATAATGGAAGGAAGGGCAGGCAACTGGTCGACTTCATTTAAATAAACAAATAAAAAATAAGATAAACTCTCAGGAATAGATAAATAATAACAAAAAAATTGTAAAGTGGAGAAAGCGAGAGCGCGCGAATGCACTCAAGCAAACACAAACAGCACAGCACGATGCGTATTTTTTTAAATTGACAAAATAAATCAAAAATAAATCAAAAATAAAAATAAGTGGAAAAGGCGAGAGTGCGCGAGCACACAGGAGCAAAGACAAGCAGCGCAGCTTGATGCGTAGTAAAAAAAATAATAAATAGACAACTGGTCGACCTCATTAGAAATAAAAACCCAAAGATTAGATAGACAAACAAACAAACACATAAATGTGGAGAGAAGGGCAGTGCGCGCAGGAGCAAAGGTAAACAGCAGACAGACCTGAATCCTTATCTTTACAAGGTCGACCTCAGAACTTTGTTCAGTTTGTCTCGGTGACGGATAATGGAAGGAAGGGCAGGCAACTGGTCGACTTCATTTAAATAAACAAATAAAAAATAAGATAAACTCTCAGGAATAGATAAATAATAACAAAAAAATTGTAAAGTGGAGAAAGCGAGAGCGCGCGAATGCACTCAAGCAAACACAAACAGCACAGCACGATGCGTATTTTTTTTTGACAAAATAAATGAAAAATAAATCAAAAATAAAAATAAGTGGAAAAGGCGAGAGTGCGCGAGCACACAGGAGCAAAGACAAGCAGCGCAGCTTGATGCGTAGTAAAAAAAATAATAAATAGACAACTGGTCGACCTCATTAGAAATAAAAACCCAAAAGATTAGATAGACAAACAAACAAACACATAAATGTGGAGAGAAGGGCAGTGCGCGCAGGAGCAAAGGTAAACAGCAGACAGACCTGAATCCTTATCTTTACAAGGTCGACCTCAGAACTTTGTTCAGTTTGTCTCGGTGACGGATAATGGAAGGAAGGGCAGGCAACTGGTCGACTTCATTTAAATAAACAAATAAAAAATAAGATAAACTCTCAGGAATAGATAAATAATAACAAAAAATTGTAAAGTGGAGAAAGCGAGAGCGCGCGAATGCACTCAAGCAAACACAAACAGCACAGCACGATGCGTATTTTTTTTTCAAATTGACAAAATAAATCAAAAATAAATCAAAAATAAAAATAAGTGGAAAAGGCGAGAGTGCGCGAGCACACAGGAGCAAAGACAAGCAGCGCAGCTTGATGCGTAGTAAAAAAAATAATAAATAGACAACTGGTCGACCTCATTAGAAATAAAAACCCAAAAGATTAGATAGACAAACAAACAAACACATAAATGTGGAGAGAAGGGCAGTGCGCGCAGGAGCAAAGGTAAACAGCAGACAGACCTGAATCCTTATCTTTACAAGGTCGACCTCAGAACTTTGTTCAGTTTGTCTCGGTGACGGATAATGGAAGGAAGGGCAGGCAACTGGTCGACTTCATTTAAATAAACAAATAAAAAATAAGATAAACTCTCAGGAATAGATAAATAATAACAAAAATTGTAAAGTGGAGAAAGCGAGAGCGCGCGAATGCACTCAAGCAAACACAAACAGCACAGCACGATGCGTATTTTTTTTAAAATTGACAAAATAAATCAAAAATAAATCAAAAATAAAAATAAGTGGAAAAGGCGAGAGTGCGCGAGCACACAGGAGCAAAGACAAGCAGCGCAGCTTGATGCGTAGTAAAAAAAATAATAAATAGACAACTGGTCGACCTCATTAGAAATAAAAACCCAAAAGATTAGATAGACAAACAAACAAACACATAAATGTGGAGAGAAGGGCAGTGCGCGCAGGAGCAAAGGTAAACAGCAGACAGACCTGAATCCTTATCTTTACAAGGTCGACCTCAGAACTTTGTTCAGTTTGTCTCGGTGACGGATAATGGAAGGAAGGGCAGGCAACTGGTCGACTTCATTTAAATAAACAAATAAAAAATAAGATAAACTCTCAGGAATAGATAAATAATAACAAAAAAATTGTAAAGTGGAGAAAGCGAGAGCGCGCGAATGCACTCAAGCAAACACAAACAGCACAGCACGATGCGTATTTTTTTAAATTGACAAAATAAATAAAAATGAATCAAAAATAAAAATAAGTGGAAAAGGCGAGAGTGCGCGAGCACACAGGAGCAAAGACAAGCAGCGCAGCTTGATGCGTAGTAAAAAAAATAATAAATAGACAACTGGTCGACCTCATTAGAAATAAAAACCCAAAAGATTAGATAGACAAACAAACAAACACATAAATGTGGAGAGAAGGGCAGTGCGCGCAGGAGCAAAGGTAAACAGCAGACAGACCTGAATCCTTATCTTTACAAGGTCGACCTCAGAACTTTGTTCAGTTTGTCTCGGTGACGGATAATGGAAGGAAGGGCAGGCAACTGGTCGACTTCATTTAAATAAACAAATAAAAAATAAGATAAACTCTCAGGAATAGATAAATAATAACAAAAAAATTGTAAAGTGGAGAAAGCGAGAGCGCGCGAATGCACTCAAGCAAACACAAACAGCACAGCACGATGCGTTTTTTTTTAATTGACAAAATAAATCAAAAATAAATCAAAAATAAAAATAAGTGGAAAAGGCGAGAGTGCGCGAGCACACAGGAGCAAAGACAAGCAGCGCAGCTTGATGCGTAGTAAAAAAAATAATAAATAGACAACTGGTCGACCTCATTAGAAATAAAAACCCAAAAGATTAGATAGACTAAGAAACAAACACATAAATGTGGAGAGAAGGGCAGTGCGTGCAGGAGCAAAGGTAAACAGCAGACAGACCTGAATCCTTATCTTTACAAGGTCGACCTCAGAACTTTGTTCAGTTTGTCTCGGTGACGGATAATGGAAGGAAGGGCAGGCAACTGGTCGACTTCATTTAAATAAACAAATAAAAAATAAGATAAACTCTCAGGAATAGATAAATAATAACAAAAAATTGTAAAGTGGAGAAAGCGAGAGCGCGCGAATGCACTCAAGCAAACACAAACAGCACAGCACGATGCGTATTTTTTTTTAAAATTGACAAAATAAATCAAAAATAAATCAAAAATAAAAATAAGTGGAAAAGGCGAGAGTGCGCGAGCACACAGGAGCAAAGACAAGCAGCGCAGCTTGATGCGTAGTAAAAAAAATAATAAATAGACAACTGGTCGACCTCATTAGAAATAAAAACCCAAAAGATTAGATAGACAAACAAACAAACACATAAATGTGGAGAGAAGGGCAGTGCGCGCAGGAGCAAAGGTAAACAGCAGACAGACCTGAATCCTTATCTTTACAAGGTCGACCTCAGAACTTTGTTCAGTTTGTCTCGGTGACGGATAATGGAAGGAAGGGCAGGCAACTGGTCGACTTCATTTAAATAAACAAATAAAAAATAAGATAAACTCTCAGGAATAGATAAATAATAACAAAAAAATTGTAAAGTGGAGAAAGCGAGAGCGCGCGAATGCACTCAAGCAAACACAAACAGCACAGCACGATGCGTATTTTTTTAAATTGACAAAATGAATCAAATAAATCAAAAATAAAAATAAGTGGAAAAGGCGAGAGTGCGCTAGCACACAGGAGCAAAGACAAGCAGCGCAGCTTGATGCGTAGTAAAAAAAATAATAAATAGACAACTGGTCGACCTCATTAGAAATAAAAACCCAAAAGATTAGATAGACAAACAAACAAACACATAAATGTGGAGAGAAGGGCAGTGCGCGCAGGAGCAAAGGTAAACAGCAGACAGACCTGAATCCTTATCTTTACAAGGTCGACCTCAGAACTTTGTTCAGTTTGTCTCGGTGACGGATAATGGAAGGAAGGGCAGGCAACTGGTCGACTTCATTTAAATAAACAAATAAAAAATAAGATAAACTCTCAGGAATAGATAAATAATAACAAAAAATTGTAAATTGGAGAAAGCGAGAGCGCGCGAATGCACTCAAGCAAACACAAACAGCACAGCACGATGCGTATTTTTTTTTAAAATTGACAAAATAAATCAAAAATAAATCAAAAATAAAAATAAGTGGAAAAGGCGAGAGTGCGCGAGCACACAGGAGCAAAGACAAGCAGCGCAGCTTGATGCGTAGTAAAAAAAATAATAAATAGACAACTGGTCGACCTCATTAGAAATAAAAACCCAAAAGATTAGATAGACAAACAAACAAACACATAAATGTGGAGAGAAGGGCAGTGCGCGCAGGAGCAAAGGTAAACAGCAGACAGACCTGAATCCTTATCTTTACAAGGTCGACCTCAGAACTTTGTTCAGTTTGTCTCGGTGACGGATAATGGAAGGAAGGGCAGGCAACTGGTCGACTTCATTTAAATAAACAAATAAAAAATAAGATAAACTCTCAGGAATAGATAAATAATAACAAAAAATTGTAAAGTGGAGAAAGCGAGAGCGCGCGAATGCACTCAAGCAAACACAAACAGCACAGCACGATGCGTATTTTTTTAAAAAATTGACAAAATAAATGAAAAATAAATCAAAAATAAAAATAAGTGGAAAAGGCGAGAGTGCGCGAGCACACAGGAGCAAAGACAAGCAGCGCAGCTTGATGCGTAGTAAAAAAAATAATAAATAGACAACTGGTCGACCTCATTAGAAATAAAAACCCAAAAGATTAGATAGACAAACAAACAAACACATAAATGTGGAGAGAAGGGCAGTGCGCGCAGGAGCAAAGGTAAACAGCAGACAGACCTGAATCCTTATCTTTACAAGGTCGACCTCAGAACTTTGTTCAGTTTGTCTCGGTGACGGATAATGGAAGGAAGGGCAGGCAACTGGTCGACTTCATTTAAATAAAAAAAAAAAATAAGATAAACTCTCAGGAATAGATAAATAATAACAAAAAAATTGTAAAGTGGAGAAAGCGAGAGCGCGCGAATGCACTCAAGCAAACACAAACAGCACAGCACGATGCGTATTTTTTTAAAATTGACAAAATAAATCAAAAATAAATCAAAAATAAAAATAAGTGGAAAAGGCGAGAGTGCGCGAGCACACAGGAGCAAAGACAAGCAGCGCAGCTTGATGCGTAGTAAAAAAAATAATAAATAGACAACTGGTCGACCTCATTAGAAATAAAAACCCAAAAGATTAGATAGACAAACAAACAAACACATAAATGTGGAGAGAAGGGCAGTGCGCGCAGGAGCAAAGGTAAACAGCAGACAGACCTGAATCCTTATCTTTACAAGGTCGACCTCAGAACTTTGTTCAGTTTGTCTCGGTGACGGATAATGGAAGGAAGGGCAGGCAACTGGTCGACTTCATTTAAATAAACAAATAAAAAATAAGATAAACTCTCAGGAATAGATAAATAATAACAAAAAAATTGTAAAGTGGAGAAAGCGAGAGCGCGCGAATGCACTCAAGCAAACACAAACAGCACAGCACGATGCGTATTTTTTTTTAAAATTGACAAAATAAATCAAAAATAAATCAAAAATAAAAATAAGTGGAAAAGGCGAGAGTGCGCGAGCACACAGGAGCAAAGACAAGCAGCGCAGCTTGATGCGTAGTAAAAAAAATATTAAATAGACAACTGGTCGACCTCATTAGAAATAAAAACCCAAAAGATTAGATAGACAAACAAACAAACACATAAATGTGGAGAGAAGGGCAGTGCGCGCAGGAGCAAAGGTAAACAGCAGACAGACCTGAATCCTTATCTTTACAAGGTCGACCTCAGAACTTTGTTCAGTTTGTCTCGGTGACGGATAATGGAAGGAAGGGCAGGCAACTGGTCGACTTCATTTAAATAAACAAATAAAAAATAAGATAAACTCTCAGGAATAGATAAATAATAACAAAAAATTGTAAAGTGGAGAAAGCGAGAGCGCGCGAATGCACTCAAGCAAACACAAACAGCACAGCACGATGCGTATTTTTTTAAAATTGACAAAATAAATAAAAATGAATCAAAAATAAAAATAAGTGGAAAAGGCGAGAGTGCGCGAGCACACAGGAGCAAAGACAAGCAGCGCAGCTTGATGCGTAGTAAAAAAAATAATAAATAGACAACTGGTCGACCTCATTAGAAATAAAAACCCAAAAGATTAGATAGACAAACAAACAAACACATAAATGTGGAGAGAAGGGCAGTGCGCAGGAGCAAAGGTAAACAGCAGACAGACCTGAATCCTTATCTTTACAAGGTCGACCTCAGAACTTTGTTCAGTTTGTCTCGGTGACGGATAATGGAAGGAAGGGCAGGCAACTGGTCGACTTCATTTAAATAAACAAATAAAAAATAAGATAAACTCTCAGGAATAGATAAATAATAACAAAAAAATTGTAAAGTGGAGAAAGCGAGAGCGCGCGAATGCACTCAAGCAAACACAAACAGCACAGCACGATGCGTTTTTTTTTAATTGACAAAATAAATCAAAAATAAATCAAAAATAAAAATAAGTGGAAAAGGCGAGAGTGCGCGAGCACACAGGAGCAAAGACAAGCAGCGCAGCTTGATGCGTAGTAAAAAAAATAATAAATAGACAACTGGTCGACCTCATTAGAAATAAAAACCCAAAAGATTAGATAGACTAAGAAACAAACACATAAATGTGGAGAGAAGGGCAGTGCGCGCAGGAGCAAAGGTAAACAGCAGACAGACCTGAATCCTTATCTTTACAAGGTCGACCTCAGAACTTTGTTCAGTTTGTCTCGGTGACGGATAATGGAAGGAAGGGCAGGCAACTGGTCGACTTCATTTAAATAAACAAATAAAAAATAAGATAAACTCTCAGGAATAGATAAATCATAACAAAAAAATTGTAAAGTGGAGAAAGCGAGAGCGCGCGAATGCACTCAAGCAAACACAAACAGCACAGCACGATGCGTATTTTTTTTTAAAATTGACAAAATAAATCAAAAATAAATCAAAAATAAAAATAAGTGGAAAAGGCGAGAGTGCGCGAGCACACAGGAGCAAAGACAAGCAGCGCAGCTTGATGCGTAGTAAAAAAAATAATAAATAGACAACTGGTCGACCTCATTAGAAATAAAAACCCAAAAGATTAGATAGACAAACAAACAAACACATAAATGTGGAGAGAAGGGCAGTGCGCGCAGGAGCAAAGGTAAACAGCAGACAGACCTGAATCCTTATTTTACAAGGTCGACCTCAGAACTTTGTTCAGTTTGTCTCGGTGACGGATAATGGAAGGAAGGGCAGGCAACTGGTCGACTTCATTTAAATAAACAAATAAAAAATAAGATAAACTCTCAGGAATAGATAAATAATAACAAAAAATTGTAAAGTGGAGAAAGCGAGAGCGCGCGAATGCACTCAAGCAAACACAAACAGCACAGCACGATGCGTATTTTTTTAAATTGACAAAATGAATCAAATAAATCAAAAATAAAAATAAGTGGAAAAGGCGAGAGTGCGCTAGCACACAGGAGCAAAGACAAGCAGCGCAGCTTGATGCGTAGTAAAAAAAATAATAAATAGACAACTGGTCGACCTCATTAGAAATAAAAACCCAAAAGATTAGATAGACAAACAAACAAACACATAAATGTGGAGAGAAGGGCAGTGCGCGCAGGAGCAAAGGTAAACAGCAGACAGACCTGAATCCTTATCTTTACAAGGTCGACCTCAGAACTTTGTTCAGTTTGTCTCGGTGACGGATAATGGAAGGAAGGGCAGGCAACTGGTCGACTTCATTTAAATAAACAAATAAAAAATAAGATAAACTCTCAGGAATAGATAAATAATAACAAAAAATTGTAAAGTGGAGAAAGCGAGAGCGCGCGAATGCACTCAAGCAAACACAAACAGCACAGCACGATGCGTATTTTTTTTTAAAATTGACAAAATAAATCAAAAATAAATCAAAAATAAAAATAAGTGGAAAAGGCGAGAGTGCGCGAGCACACAGGAGCAAAGACAAGCAGCGCAGCTTGATGCGTAGTAAAAAAAATAATAAATAGACAACTGGTCGACCTCATTAGAAATAAAAACCCAAAAGATTAGATAGACAAACAAACAAACACATAAATGTGGAGAGAAGGGCAGTGCGCGCAGGAGCAAAGGTAAACAGCAGACAGACCTGAATCCTTATCTTTACAAGGTCGACCTCAGAACTTTGTTCAGTTTGTCTCGGTGACGGATAATGGAAGGAAGGGCAGGCAACTGGTCGACTTCATTTAAATAAACAAATAAAAAATAAGATAAACTCTCAGGAATAGATAAATAATAACAAAAAAATTGTAAAGTGGAGAAAGCGAGAGCGCGCGAATGCACTCAAGCAAACACAAACAGCACAGCACGATGCGTATTTTTTTTAAAATTGACAAAATAAATCAAAAATAAATCAAAAATAAAAATAAGTGGAAAAGGCGAGAGTGCGCGAGCACACAGGAGCAAAGACAAGCAGCGCAGCTTGATGCGTAGTAAAAAAAATAATAAATAGACAACTGGTCGACCTCATTAGAAATAAAAACCCAAAAGATTAGATAGACAAACAAACAAACACATAAATGTGGAGAGAAGGGCAGTGCGCGCAGGAGCAAAGGTAAACAGCAGACAGACCTGAATCCTTATCTTTACAAGGTCGACCTCAGAACTTTGTTCAGTTTGTCTCGGTGACGGATAATGGAAGGAAGGGCAGGCAACTGGTCGACTTCATTTAAATAAACAAATAAAAAATAAGATAAACTCTCAGGAATAGATAAATAATAACAAAAAAATTGTAAAGTGGAGAAAGCGAGAGCGCGCGAATGCACTCAAGCAAACACAAACAGCACAGCACGATGCGTATTTTTTTTAAAATTGACAAAATAAATCAAAAATAAATCAAAAATAAAAATAAGTGGAAAAGGCGAGAGTGCGCGAGCACACAGGAGCAAAGACAAGCAGCGCAGCTTGATGCGTAGTAAAAAAAATAATAAATAGACAACTGGTCGACCTCATTAGAAATAAAAACCCAAAAGATTAGATAGACAAACAAACAAACACATAAATGTGGAGAGAAGGGCAGTGCGCGCAGGAGCAAAGGTAAACAGCAGACAGACCTGAATCCTTATCTTTACAAGGTCGACCTCAGAACTTTGTTCAGTTTGTCTCGGTGACGGATAATGGAAGGAAGGGCAGGCAACTGGTCGACTTCATTTAAATAAACAAATAAAAAATAAGATAAACTCTCAGGAATAGATAAATAATAACAAAAAAATTGTAAAGTGGAGAAAGCGAGAGCGCGCGAATGCACTCAAGCAAACACAAACAGCACAGCACGATGCGTTTTTTTTTTAATTGACAAAATAAATCAAAAATAAATCAAAAATAAAAATAAGTGGAAAAGGCGAGAGTGCGCGAGCACACAGGAGCAAAGACAAGCAGCGCAGCTTGATGCGTAGTAAAAAAAATAATAAATAGACAACTGGTCGACCTCATTAGAAATAAAAACCCAAAAGATTAGATAGACAAACAAACAAACACATAAATGTGGAGAGAAGGGCAGTGCGCGCAGGAGCAAAGGTAAACAGCAGACAGACCTGAATCCTTATCTTTACAAGGTCGACCTCAGAACTTTGTTCAGTTTGTCTCGGTGACGGATAATGGAAGGAAGGGCAGGCAACTGGTCGACTTCATTTAAATAAACAAATAAAAAATAAGATAAACTCTCAGGAATAGATAAATAATAACAAAAAATTGTAAAGTGGAGAAAGCGAGAGCGCGCGAATGCACTCAAGCAAACACAAACAGCACAGCACGATGCGTATTTTTTTTAAAATTGAAAAATAAATCAAAAATAAATCAAAAATAAAAATAAGTGGAAAAGGCGAGAGTGCGCGAGCACACAGGAGCAAAGACAAGCAGCGCAGCTTGATGCGTAGTAAAAAAAATAATAAATAGACAACTGGTCGACCTCATTAGAAATAAAAACCCAAAAGATTAGATAGACAAACAAACAAACACATAAATGTGGAGAGAAGGGCAGTGCACGCAGGAGCAAAGGTAAACAGCAGACAGACCTGAATCCTTATCTTTACAAGGTCGACCTCAGAACTTTGTTCAGTTTGTCTCGGTGACGGATAATGGAAGGAAGGGCAGGCAACTGGTCGACTTCATTTAAATAAACAAATAAAAAATAAGATAAACTCTCAGGAATAGATAAATAATAACAAAAAAATTGTAAAGTGGAGAAAGCGAGAGCGCGCGAATGCACTCAAGCAAACACAAACAGCACAGCACGATGCGTATTTTTTAAAATTGACAAAATAAATCAAAAATAAATCAAAAATAAAAATAAGTGGAAAAGGCGAGAGTGCGCGAGCACACAGGAGCAAAGACAAGCAGCGCAGCTTGATGCGTAGTAAAAAAAATAATAAATAGACAACTGGTCGACCTCATTAGAAATAAAAACCCAAAAGATTAGATAGACAAACAAACAAACACATAAATGTGGAGAGAAGGGCAGTGCGCGCAGGAGCAAAGGTAAACAGCAGACAGACCTGAATCCTTATCTTTACAAGGTCGACCTCAGAACTTTGTTCAGTTTGTCTCGGTGACGGATAATGGAAGGAAGGGCAGGCAACTGGTCGACTTCATTTAAATAAAAAATAAAAAATAAGATAAACTCTCAGGAATAGATAAATCATAACAAAAAAATTGTAAAGTGGAGAAAGCGAGAGCGCGCGAATGCACTCAAGCAAACACAAACAGCACAGCACGATGCGTATTTTTTTTTAAATTGACAAAATAAATCAAAAATAAATCAAAAATAAAAATAAGTGGAAAAGGCGAGAGTGCGCGAGCACACAGGAGCAAAGACAAGCAGCGCAGCTTGATGCGTAGTAAAAAAAATAATAAATAGACAACTGGTCGACCTCATTAGAAATAAAAACCCAAAAGATTAGATAGACAAACAAACAAACACATAAATGTGGAGAGAAGGGCAGTGCGCGCAGGAGCAAAGGTAAACAGCAGACAGACCTGAATCCTTATCTTTACAAGGTCGACCTCAGAACTTTGTTCAGTTTGTCTCGGTGACGGATAATGGAAGGAAGGGCAGGCAACTGGTCGACTTCATTTAAATAAACAAATAAAAAATAAGATAAACTCTCAGGAATAGATAAATAATAACAAAAAATTGTAAAGTGGAGAAAGCGAGAGCGCGCGAATGCACTCAAGCAAACACAAACAGCACAGCACGATGCGTATTTTTTTTTAAATTGACAAAATAAATCAAAAATAAATCAAAAATAAAAATAAGTGGAAAAGGCGAGAGTGCGCGAGCACACAGGAGCAAAGACAAGCAGCGCAGCTTGATGCGTAGTAAAAAAAATAATAAATAGACAACTGGTCGACCTCATTAGAAATAAAAACCCAAAAGATTAGATAGACAAACAAACAAACACATAAATGTGGAGAGAAGGGCAGTGCGCGCAGGAGCAAAGGTAAACAGCAGACAGACCTGAATCCTTATCTTTACAAGGTCGACCTCAGAACTTTGTTCAGTTTGTCTCGGTGACGGATAATGGAAGGAAGGGCAGGCAACTGGTCGACTTCATTTAAATAAACAAATAAAAAATAAGATAAACTCTCAGGAATAGATAAATAATAACAAAAAATTGTAAAGTGGAGAAAGCGAGAGCGCGCGAATGCACTCAAGCAAACACAAACAGCACAGCACGATGCGTATTTTTTTTAAATTGACAAAATAAATAAAAAATGAATCAAAAATAAAAATAAGTGGAAAAGGCGAGAGTGCGCGAGCACACAGGAGCAAAGACAAGCAGCGCAGCTTGATGCGTAGTAAAAAAAATAATAAATAGACAACTGGTCGACCTCATTAGAAATAAAAACCCAAAAGATTAGATAGAGAAACAAACAAACACATAAATGTGGAGAGAAGGGCAGTGCGCACAGGAGCAAAGGTAAACAGCAGACAGACCTGAATCTTATCTTTACAAGGTCGACCTCAGAACTTTGTTCAGTTTGTCTCGGTGATGGATAATGGAAGGAAGGGCAGGCAACTGGTCGACTTCATTTAAATAAACAAATAAAAAATAAGATAAACTCTCAGGAATAGATAAATAATAACAAAAAAATTGTAAAGTGGAGAAAGCGAGAGCGCGCGAATGCACTCAAGCAAACACAAACAGCACAGCACGATGCGTATTTTTTTTAAAATTGACAAAATAAATCAAAAATAAATCAAAAATAAAAATAAGTGGAAAAGGCGAGAGTGCGCGAGCACACAGGAGCAAAGACAAGCAGCGCAGCTTGATGCGTAGTAAAAAAAATAATAAATAGACAACTGGTCGACCTCATTAGAAAAAAAACCCAAAAGATTAGATAGACAAACAAACAAACACATAAATGTGGAGAGAAGGGCAGTGCGCGCAGGAGCAAAGGTAAACAGCAGACAGACTGAATCCTTATCTTTACAAGGTCGACCACAGAACTTTGTTCATTTGTCTCGGTGACGGATAATGGAAGGAAGGGCAGGCAACTGGTCGACTTCATTTAAATAAACAAATAAAAAATAAGATAAACTCTCAGGAATAGATAAATAATAACAAAAAAATTGTAAAGTGGAGAAAGCGAGAGCGCGCGAATGCACTCAAGCAAACACAAACAGCACAGCACGATGCGTATTTTTTTTTAAAATTGACAAAATAAATCAAAAATAAATCAAAAATAAAAATAAGTGGAAAAGGCGAGAGTGCGCGAGCACACAGGAGCAAAGACAAGCAGCGCAGCTTGATGCGTAGTAAAAAAAATAATAAATAGACAACTGGTCGACCTCATTAGAAATAAAAACCCAAAAGATTAGATAGACAAACAAACAAACACATAAATGTGGAGAGAAGGGCAGTGCGCGCAGGAGCAAAGGTAAACAGCAGACAGACCTGAATCCTTATCTTTACAAGGTCGACCTCAGAACTTTGTTCAGTTTGTCTCGGTGACGGATAATGGAAGGAAGGGCAGGCAACTGGTCGACTTCATTTAAATAAACAAATAAAAAATAAGATAAACTCTCAGGAATAGATAAATAATAACAAAAAAATTGTAAAGTGGAGAAAGCGAGAGCGTGCGAATGCACTCAAGCAAACACAAACAGCACAGCACGATGCGTATTTTTTTTAAATTGACAAAATAAATCAAAAATAAATCAAAAATAAAAATAAGTGGAAAAGGCGAGAGTGCGCGAGCACACAGGAGCAAAGACAAGCAGCGCAGCTTGATGCGTAGTAAAAAAAATAATAAATAGACAACTGGTCGACCTCATTAGAAATAAAAACCCAAAAGATTAGATAGACAAACAAACAAACACATAAATGTGGAGAGAAGGGCAGTGCGCGCAGGAGCAAAGGTAAACAGCAGACAGACCTGAATCCTTATCTTTACAAGGTCGACCTCAGAACTTTGTTCAGTTTGTCTCGGTGACGGATAATGGAAGGAAGGGCAGGCAACTGGTCGACTTCATTTAAATAAACAAATAAAAAATAAGATAAACTCTCAGGAATAGATAAATAATAACAAAAAAATTGTAAAGTGGAGAAAGCGAGAGCGCGCGAATGCACTCAAGCAAACACAAACAGCACAGCACGATGCGTATTTTTTTTTAAAATTGACTAAATCAAAAATAAATCAAAAATAAAAATAAGTGGAAAAGGCGAGAATGCGCAAGCACACAGGAGCAAAGACAAGCAGCGCAGCTTGATGCGTAGTAAAAAAAATAATAAATAGACAACTGGTCGACCTCATTAGAAATAAAAACCCAAAAGATTAGATAGACAAACAAACAAACACATAAATGTGGAGAGAAGGGCAGTGCGCGCAGGAGCAAATGTAAACAGCAGACAGACCTGAATCCTTATCTTTACAAGGTCGACCTCAGAACTTTGTTCAGTTTGTCTCGGTGACGGATAATGGAAGGAAGGGCAGGCAACTGGTCGACTTCATTTAAATAAACAAATAAAAAATAAGATAAACTCTCAGGAATAGATAAATAATAACAAAAAAATTGTAAAGTGGAGAAAGCGAGAGCGCGCGAATGCACTCAAGCAAACAGAAACAGCACAGCACGATGCGTATTTTTTTTTAAAATTGACAAAATAAATCAAAAATAAATCAAAAATAAAAATAAGTGGAAAAGGCGAGAGTGCGCGAGCACACAGGAGCAAAGACAAGCAGCGCAGCTTGATGCGTAGTAAAAAAAATAATAAATAGACAACTGGTCGACCTCATTAGAAATAAAAACCCAAAAGATTAGATAGACAAACAAACAAACACATAAATGTGGAGAGAAGGGCAGTGCGCGCAGGAGCAAAGGTAAACAGCAGACAGACCTGAATCCTTATCTTTACAATGTCGACCTCAGAACTTTGTTCAGTTTGTCTCGGTGACGGATAATGGATGGAAGGGCAGGCAACTGGTCGACTTCATTTAAATAAACAAATAAAAAATAAGATAAACTCTCAGGAATAGATAAATAATAACAAAAAAATTGTAAAGTGGAGAAAGCGAGAGCGCGCGAATGCACTCAAGCAAACACAAACAGCACAGCACGATGCGTATTTTTTTTAAAATTGACAAAATAAATCAAAAATAAATCAAAAATAAAAATAAGTGGAAAAGGCGAGAGTGCGCGAGCACACAGGAGCCAAGACAAGCAGCGCAGCTTGATGCGTAGTAAAAAAAATAATAAATAGACAACTGGTCGACCTCAGTAGAAAAAAAACCAAAAAGATTAGATAGACAAACAAACAAACACATAAATGTGGAGATTAGGGCAGTGCGCGCAGGAGCAAAGGTATACAGCAGACAGACTTGAATCCTTATCTTTACAAGGTCGACCACAGAACGTTGTTCAATTTGTCTCGGTGACGGATAATGGAAGGAAGGGCAGGCAACTGGTCCACTTCATTTAAATAAACAAATAAAAAATAAGATAAACTCTCAGGAATAGATAAATAATAACAAAAAAATTGTAAAGTGGAGAAAGCGAGAGCGCGCGAATGCACTCAAGCAAACACAAACAGCACAGCACGATGCGTATTTTCTTTTAAAATTGACAAAATAAATCAAAAATAAATCAAAAATAAAAATAAGTGGAAAAGGCGAGAGTGCGCGAGCGCACAGGAGCAAAGACAAGCAGCGCAGCTTGATGCGTAGTAAAAAAAATAATAAATAGACAACTGGTCGACCTCATTAGAAATAAAAACCCAAAAGATTAGATAGACAAACAAACAAACACATAAATGTGGAGAGAAGGGCAGTGCGCGCAGGAGCAAAGGTAAACAGCAGACAGACCTGAATCCTTATCTTTACAAGGTCGACCTCAGAACTTTGTTCAGTTTGTCTCGGTGACGGATATTGGAAGGAAGGGCAGGCAACTGGTCGACTTCATTTAAATAAACAAATAAAAAATAAGATAAACTCTCAGGAATAGATAAATAATAACAAAAAAATTGTAAAGTGGAGAAAGCGAGAGCGTGCGAATGCACTCAAGCAAACACAAACAGCACAGCACGATGCGTATATTTTTTTAAATTGACAAAATAAACCAAAAATAAATCAAAAATAAAAATAAGTGGAAAAGGCGAGAGTGCGCGAGCACACAGGAGCAAAGACAAGCAGCGCAGCTTGATGCGTAGTAAAAAAAAATAATTAATAGACAACTGGTCGACCTCATTAGAAAGAAAAACCCAAAAGATTAGATAGACAAACAAACAAACACATAAATGTGGACAGAAGGGCAGTGCGCGCAGGAGCAAAGGTAAACAGCAGACAGACCTGAATCCTTATCTTTACAAGGTCGACCTCAGAACCTTGTTCAGTTTGTCTCGGTGACGGATAATCGAAGGAAGGGCAGGCAACTGGTCGACTTCATTTAAATAAACAAATAAAATGTAAGATAAACTCTCAGGAATAGATAAATAATAACAAAAAAATTGTAAAGTGGAGAAAGCGAGAGCGCGCGAATGCACTCAAGCAAACACAAACAGCACAGCACGATGCGTATTTTTTTTTAAATTGACAAAATGAATCAAAAATAAATCAAAAATAAAAATAAGTGGAAAAGGCGAGAGTGCGCGAGCACACAGGAGCAAAGACAAGCAGCGCAGCTTCATGCATAGTAAAAAAAAATAATAAATTGACAACTGGTCGACCTCATTAGAAATAAAAACCCAAAAGATTAGATAGACAAACAAACAAACACATAAATGTGGAGAGAAGGGCAGTGCGCGCAGGAACAAAGGTAAACAGCAGACAGAACTGAATCCTTATCTTTACAAGGTCGACCTCAGAACTTTGTTCAGTTTGTCTCGGTGACGGATAATGGAAGGAAGGGCCGGCAACTGGTCGACTTCATTTAAATAAACAAATAAAAAATAAGATAAACTCTCAGGAATAGATAAATAATAACAAAAAAATTGTAAAGTGGAGAAAGCGAGAGCGCGCGAATGCACTCAAGCAAACACAAACAGCACAGCACCATGCGTATTTTTTTTAAAAATTGACAAAATAAATCAAAAATAAATCAAAAATAAAAATAAGTGGAAAAGGCGAGAGTGCGCGAGCACACAGGAGCAAAGACAAGCAGCGCAGCTTGATGCGTAGTAAAAAAAATAATAAATAGACAACTGGTCGACCTCATTAGAAATAAAAACCCAAAAGATTAGATAGACAAACAAACAAACACATAAATGTGGAGAGAAGGGCAGTGCGCGCAGGAGCAAAGGTAAACAGCAGACAGACCTGAAACCTTATTTTTACAAGGTCGACCTCAGAACTTTGTTCAGTTTGTCTCGGTGACGGATAATGGAAGGAAGGGCAGGCAACTGGTCGACTTCATTTAAATAAACAAATAAAAAATAAGATAAACTCTCAGGAATAGATAAATAATAACAAAAAAATTGTAAAGTGGAGAAAGCGAGAGCGCACGAATGCACTCAAGCAAACACAAACAGCACAGCACGATGCGTATTTTTTTTTAAAATTGACAAAATGAATCAAAAATAAATCAAAAATAAATATAAGTGGAAAAGGCGAGAGTGCGCAAGCACACAGGAGCAAAGACAAGCAGCGCAGCTTGATGCGTAGTAAAAAAAATAATAAATTGACAACTGGTCGACCTCATTAGAAATAAAAACCCAAAAGATTAGATAGACAAACAAACAAACACATAAATGTGGAGAGAAGGGCAGTGCGCGCAGGAGCAAAGGTAAACAGCAGACAGACCTGAATCCTTATCTTTACAAGGTCGACCTCAGAACTTTGTTCAGTTTGTCTCGGTGACGGATAATGGAAGGAAGGGCAGGCAACTGGTCGACTTCATTTAAATAAACAAATAAAAAATAAGATAAATGCAGGAAGCCGGCAACAACGCCATTACAAGATGGCTCCTACTTCCTTGCAGCCTTACTGGTAAATAACGGCAAAGCCTAACGGACTTACTGGCCTGAACCCCGCGCATGCGCAAGTGAGTTCTAGTCCCAGCCAATCCCGTGGCAGCTGCTAGTAGCAACCAGTCACAGACCAATCAGGGAACGACCCATGCTCACCCAACGGTATATAAGCAGGCGGTTTTGGCCTTTTGGTGCCCCTCGCTTCAGCTCTCCCTCAACCAAGCGGCTCCTCAATAAAATGTGATTGGGAAGGATCCTCGTGTGGTCGTCGCCTTTCCTCGCTGGACGAGGTTGCCGCCCGCCGCAACTGGTGCCGAAACCCGGGACCAGGCGAGGGGTCGAAGAGGATCCAGAACCCAACACATGAGGAGGTAACTTCCCTCAGGTATGTGGACTGCCGTTCCTGTCTGGTGCTTCTTATTATCCTTCCGCTGTGAGTGCTGGTGGCTGGTGTGTGCTTGCTCTGTTTGCGCTGTGATGCCCTTATGGCGCATGGTACGCTCATGCCTGGAAGATGGACACTCCACAGATATAAAGGAAGGTCAAAGGGCCCTTAGTAAGCACCAGGATAGTCTTTCGGAATCCTCATCAGTAAAGGGGGAAGTGGTTAGGCCTAAGGAAAATAAAAATAAGGAAAATAAAAATAAAAAGATGAAAGAAAGAAAAGGGAGACCCCATAAGGGTCTGGAGGAGGGACTGCAGCCCTCCGGAAAATCCTCGATCGCGCAGGCGGTGGGGACAAGACAGACAAAACAAAAGCAAACTCAAAAGGGACAAGGACCAGTTGCCCCGTTGTATCCTTCTTTGGAGGAATTTTCATAAAGAGAAGTATGTGGTCTAGGTTGGCCGCAGCTTTTCCAGTCTTTGAGAACCCAATAACAGATGAAAGGACCTATGAGCCAGTACAATTCAGAAAGAATCTCCAAGAAGGGAGAGCCGAATGGTCGGTGGACATGCTTCTAGGACAGGGAGCTTATGCAGTGGAACAGACCACCTACCCCTTTGAAGTCTACCGCCAGGTAAATGAGATATTTTACAAGGCTTGGCGGGCCTTGCCAAACAAAGGAGAGGTGGCTGGCAACCTTACAAAAGTGATTCAGGCGCCCAATGAACCATTTTCTGATTTTGTGGCACGCATGCTTGAGACGGCGGAGCGTGTACTTGGGAATTTGGATGCTGCCATGCCACTTGTACAACAAATAATCTATGAGCAAAGTACCAAGGAATGTAAAAGAGTGATAATTCCTATAAAGGAAAAGGGCCTTGAGGCATGGGTAAAAGCTTGCCGAGAGGTGGGAGGCCCATTGACAAATGCAGGCTTGGCGGCGGCCATGCTTTCTGCCGCTCGCATGGCTAGGGACAACAAACAGAAGGGCTGCTTTAAGTGTGGCCAATTAGGACACTTTAAGCGGCAATGCCCGAAAATTAACATGGACCGGATCTGGTGATAACGAGATCCAGGGGAGCTGTTTGTGTTTTTTCCTCAGGGCCAAGAAGTGCCTCACTGGGTGCCAACGAGATTGACCAGGCCTGTGGAAATGACAGAAGAAACCCATTGCGAAAATAAAGACCCGCAAGATGAAGACGCCATCCACTTGCTCTGTGGTACAACTGATCCCCCTGCTACTTGCAACAGTGCTGACTGCAGCCCCGATGGCAGCAAAAGAAATGACACTATGGGCTGTGACTAAGGCATGGCCAGTACCTATGCCCTTGCATGCAGATTCTCCCTTCCTCCCCACCTTGTTTTCTACAGACTGCAACATGGAAGTCCCATGTATTATGGTCTGCCTCTGGTTGGTCTGTCACCTGCGAACCCAAACACGAAGGGACAAGGTTGTAATTTCACAGGCTTTAGCCGCCTTGGAGTATGGAGCTTCCCCCCAGATTTGGCTTTCAGCCCTAAAAAGGGACTAAGCCCTCAATTGCACGGCCTTTGCACCCCAGGAAGCTGGTAGCTTCACTTGCACTAGGGATAGGCGTGCATTTGAGCAGAGCAGGATGCCGGGCAATAGCACCGCACTTGGGAGTCCTGAGGTAACAGGCCCCAAGAAGAGCAAGTCTGATTGCACGTGGGTAGATACCCTAGACCCCACCTCTGGAAAAAAGGTATCGGACGGGTCTGGCGTCCGATGAATGGATAACACTCATGGGAAAGCCAGTACAATGTTCCAAAATAGCACACAGAGATCAGACCTCTACTCTTACCTGCAAAGAAACAAAAAGGGGGAACTGCAGGAAGCCGGCAACAACGCCATTACAAGATGGCTCCTACTTCCTTGCAGCCTTACTGGTAAATAACGGCAAAGCCTAACGGACTTACTTGCCTGAACCCCGCGCATGCGCAAGTGAGTTCTAGTCCCAGCCAATCCCGTGGCAGCAGCTAGTAGCAACCAGTCACAGACCAATCAGGGAACGACCCATGCTCACCCAACGGTATATAAGCAGGCGGTTTTGGCCTTTTGGTGCCCCTCGCTTCAGCTCTCCCTCAACCAAGCGGCTCCTCAATAAAATGTGATTGGGAAGGATCCTCGTGTGGTGGTCGCCTTTCCTCGCTGGACGAGGTTGCCGCCCGCCACAGATAAACTCTCAGGAATAGATAAATAATAACAAAAAAATTGTAAAGTGGAGAAAGCGAGAGCGCGCGAATGCACTCAAGCAAACACAAACAGCACAGCACGATGCCTATTTTTTTTTAAATTGACAAAATAAATCAAAAATAAATCAAAAATAAAAATAAGTGGAAAAGGCGAGAGTGCGCGAGCACACAGGAGCAAAGACAAGCAGCGCAGCTTGATGCGTAGTAAAAAAAATAATAAATAGACAACTGGTCGACCTCATTAGAAATAAAAACCCAAAAGATTAGATAGACAAACAAACAAACACATACATGTGGAGAGAAGGGCAGTGCGCGCAGGAGCAAAGGTAAACAGCAGACAGACCTGAATCCTTATCTTTACAAGGTCGACCTCAGAACTTTGTTCAGTTTGTCTCGGTGACGGATAATGGAAGGAAGTGCAGGCAACTGGTCGACTTCATTTAAAAAAACAAATAAAAAATAAGATAAACTCTCAGGAATAGATAAATAATAACAAAAAAAATTGTAAAGTGGAGAAAGCGAGAGCGCGCGAATGCACTCAAGCAAACACAAACAGCACAGCACGATGCGTATTTTTTTTTAAATTGACAAAATAAATCAAAAATAAAAATAAGTGGAAAAGGCGAGAGTGCGCGAGCACACAGGAGCAAAGACAAGCAGCGCAGCTTGATGCGTAGTAAAAAAAATAATAAATAGACAACTGGTCGACCTCATTAGAAATAAAAACCCAAAAGATTAGATAGACAAACAAACAAACACATAAATGTGGAGAGAAGGGCAGTGCGCGCAGGAGCAAAGGTAAACAGCAGACAGACCTGAATCCTTATCTTTACAAGGTCGACCTCAGAACTTTGTTCAGTTTGTCTCGGTGACGGATAATGGAAGGAAGGGCAGGCAACTGGTCGACTTCATTTAAATAAACAAATAAAAATAAGATAAACTCTCAGGAATAGATAAATAATAACAAAAAAATTGGAAAGAGGAGAAAGCGAGAGCGCGCGAATGCACTCAAGCAAACACAAACAGCACAGCACGATGCGTATTTTTTTTAAAATTGACAAAATAAATCAAAAATAAATCAAAAATAAAAATAAGTGGAAAAGGCGAGAGGTGCGCGAGCACACAGGAGCAAAGACAAGCAGCGCAGCTTGATGCGTAGTAAAAAAAAATAATAAATAGACAACTGGTCGACCTCATTAGAAATAAAAATCCAAAAGATTAGATAGACAAACAAACAAACACATAAATGTGGAGAGAAGGGCAGTGCGCGCAGGAGCAAAGGTAAACAGCAGACAGACCTGATCCTTATCTTTACAAGGTCGACCTCAGAACTTTGTTCAGTTTGTCTCGGTGACGGATAATGGAAGGAAGGGCAGGCAACTGGTCGACTTCATTTAAATAAACAAATAAAAAATAAGATAAACTCTCAGGAATAGATAAATAATAACAAAAAAATTGTAAAGTGGAGAAAGCGAGAGCGCGCGAATGCACTCAAGCAAACACAAACAGCACAGCACGATGCGTATTTTTTTTTGAAATTGACAAAATAAATCAAAAATAAATCAAAAATAAAAATAAGTGGAAAAGGCGAGAGTGCGCGAGCACACAGGAGCAAAGACAAGCAGCGCAGCTTGATGCGTAGTAAAAAAAATAATAAATAGACAACTGGTCGACCTCATTAGAAATAAAAACCCAAAAGATTAGATAGACAAACAAACAAACACATAAATGTGGAGAGAAGGGCAGTGCGCGCAGGAGCAAAGGTAAACAGCAGACAGACCTGAATCCTTATCTTTACAAGGTCGACCTCAGAACTTTGTTCAGTTTGACTCGGTGACGGATAATGGAAGGAAGGGCAGGCAACTGGTCGACTTCATTTAAATAAACAAATAAAAAATAAGATAAACTCTCAGGAATAGATAAATAATAACAAAAAATTGTAAAGTGGAGAAAGCGAGGAGCGCGCGAATGCACTCAAGCAAACACAAACAGCACAGTACGATGCGTATTTTTTTTTAAATTGACAAAATAAATCAAAAATAAATCAAAACTAAAAATAAGTGAAAAGGTGAGAGTGCGCGAGCACACAGGAGCAAAGACAAGCAGCGCAGCTTGATGCGTAGTAAAAAGAATAATAAATAGACAACTGGTCGACCTCATTAGAAATAAAAACCCAAAAGTTTAGATAGACAAACAAACACATAAATGTGGAGAGAAGGGCAGTGCGCGCAGGAGCAAAGGTAAACAGCAGACAGACCTGAATCCTTATCTTTACAAGGTCGACCTCACAACTTTGTTCAGTTCGTCTCGGTGACGGATAATGGAAGGAAGGGCAGGCAACTGGTCGACTTCATTTAAATAAACAAATAAAAAATAAGATAAACTCTCAGGAATAGATAAATAATAACAAAAAAATTGCAAAGTGGAGAAAGCGAGAGCGCGCGAATGCACTCAAGCAAACACAAACAGCACAGCACAATGCGTATTTTTTTTTTTAAATTGACAAAATAAATAAAAAATAAATCAAAAATAAAAATAAGTGGAAAAGGCGATAGTGCGCGAGCAGACAGGAGCAAAGACAAGCAGCGCAACTTGAGGCGTAGTAAAAAAAATAATAAATAGACAACTGGTCGACCTCATTAGAAATAAAAACCCAAAAGATTAGATAGACAAACAAACAAACACACAAATGTGGAGAGAAGGGCAGTGCGCGCAGGAGCAAAGGTAAACAGCAGACAGACCTGAATCCTTATCTTTACAAGGTCGACCTCAGAACTTTGTTCAGTTTGTCTCGGTGACGGATAATGGAAGGAAGGGCAGGCAACTGGTCGACTTCATTTAAATAAACAAATAAAAAATAAGATAAACTCTCAGGAATAGATAAATAATAACAAAAAATTGTAAAGTGGAGAAAGCGAGAGCGCGCGAATGCACTCAAGCAAACACAAACAGCACAGTACGATGCGTATTTTTTTTTAAATTGACAAAATAAATCAAAAATAAAAATAAGTGGAAAAGGCGAGGTGTGCGCGAGCACACAGGAGCAAAGACAAGCAGCGCAGCTTGATGCGTAGTAAAAAAAATAATAAATAGACAACTGGTCGACCTCATTAGAAATAAAAACACAAAAGATTAGATAGACAAACAAACAAACACATAAACGTGGAGAGAAGGGCAGTGCAAGCAGGAGCAAAGGTAAACAGCAGACAGACCTGAATACTTATCTTTACAAGGTCGAACTCAGAACTTTGTTCAGTTTGTCTAGGTGACGGATAATGGAAGGAAGGGCAGGCAACTGGTCGACTTCATTTAAATAAACAAATAAAAAATAAGATAAACTCTCAGGAATAGATAAATAATAACAAAAAAATTGTAAAGTGGAGAAAGCGAGAGCGCGCGAATGCACTCAAGCAAAGACAAACAGCACAGCACGATGCGTATTTTTTTTTGAAATTGACAAAATAAATCAAAAATAAAATAAGTGGAAAAGGCGAGAGTGCGCGAGCACACAGGAGCAAAGACAAGCAGCGCAGCTTGATGCGTAGTAAAAAAAATAATAAATAGACAACTGGTCGACCTCATTAGAAATAAAAACCCAAAAGATTAGATAGACAAAACAACAAACACATAAATGTGGAGAGAAGGGGCAGTGCGCGCAGGAGCAAAGGTAAACAGCAGACAGACCTGAATCCTTATCTTTACAAGGTCAACCTCAGAACTTTGTTCAGTTTGTCTCGGTGACGGATAATGGAAGGAAGGGCAGGCAACTGGTCGACTTCATTTAAATAAACAAATAAAAAATAAGATAAATTCTCAGGAATAGATAAATAATAACAAAAAAATTGTAAAGTGGAGAAAGCGATAGCGCGCGAATGCACTCAAGCAAACACAAACAGCACAGCACGATGCGTATTTTTTTTTAAAATTGACAAAATAAATCAAAAATAAATCAAAAATAAAAATAAGTGGAAAACGCGAGAGTGCGCGAGCAGACAAGAGCAAAGACAAGCAGCTCAGCTTGATGCGTAGTAAAAAAAATAATAAATAGACAACTGGTCGACCTCATTAGAAATAAAAACCCAAAAGATTAGATAGACAAACAAACAAACACATAAATGTGGAGAGAAGGGCAGTGCGCGCAGGAGCAAAGGTAAACAGCAGACAGACCTGAATCCTTATCTTTACAAGGTCGACCTCAGAACTTTGTTCAGTTTGTCTCGGTGACGGATAATGGAAGGAAGGGCAGGCAACTGGTCGACTTCATTTAAATAAACAAATAAAAAATAAGATAAACTCTCAGGAATAGATAAATAATAACAAAAAAATTGTAAAGTGGAGAAAGCGAGAGCGCGCGAATGCACACAAGCAAACACAAACAGCACAGCACGATGCGTATTTTTTTTTTTAAATTGACAAAATAAATCAAAAATAAATCAAAAATAAAAAATAAGTGGAAAAGGCGAGAGTGCGCGAGCACACAGGAGCAAAGACAAGCAGCGCAGCTTGATGCGTAGTAAAAAAAATAATAAATAGACAACTGGTCGACCTCATTAGAAATAAAAACCCAAAAGATTAGATAGACAAACAAACAAACACATAAATGTGGAGAGAAGGGCAGTGCGGGCGCGAGCAAAGGTAAACAGCAGACAGACCTGAATACTTATCTTTACAAGGTCGAACTCAGACCTTTGTTCAGTTTGTCTCGGTGACGGATAATGGAAGGAAGGGCAGGCAACTGGTCGACTTCATTTAAATAAACAAATAAAAAATAAGATAAACTCTCAGGAATAG